>NC_134676.1:33686360-33986360 GCF_030463565.1 Pelecanus crispus
AGACAGTTTGCCACAACTTACAATCTTAAAGTACGTTTGCTGAAAAACAAAGAGCAGTTGAATTAGAAGACAAAAAAGTTAAAAAGCATGGTCTATGCCAACAAGGAAGAACCAACCAACCACTGCTGAGGACCATAGGAGGGCCCCCCCCAAGACACCCATCAAAATCCACAAGTGGGATTAGCAGTGTGGTGTCACAAAACCCAAGAAAAATACAAAACAAGAATTACAAAAGAAGTAAACAGTTTTGCCAGAGTATCAAAAACCAACAATACCACATACCACCAAGAATAATAAGTCATTAACCTTTCATTTCCAAAGCCTGTAGATTAGAAGATCCAAAAATCCAGAGGTGAGAGAACTCCAAGAAAAAGAAAACAAAAAAAAACAATAAATGGAAAAAAAACATTTCTGTAATTTTTTAGGGGGGGACACATAATTTTCAACTTTACGAAGTTAAAAGAAAAAAAAGCATTGAAGAAGAACAAAAATAAAAACCTTTTATGAAAGATAAGACAAAAAGAAGATAGTCCATGTTGTCTTCTGCATGTCTGCTACTGTTCTCCAGACCATCTTGGCTTTGGTCCAGGACAAGAACAGCTAAGGAAGAAAAAAAATGATCTTTTTTTGCTCCAGTTGGACAAAAAAAAGAGGAAGGAAAAAAAAAAAAGAAAAAAAGAAGAAAAAGAAGAAGAAGAAAAAGAAGAAGAAGAAGAAGAAGAAAAAGAAAAAAGAGGGACAAATGGTACGCTGTGACTGGGCTATGGCCAGAAGACCTGGATATGCTTTCTTTGAAGCATATCACAAATCAAATTATTGTTTCTTTTTTTTTTTTTTTTCCAATGAACAAACAAAAAAGGGAAAGGAAAAGGGAGTGTGCAGAAAGAAAGGTCACAATATGAGAGTCACTGATCATAACCAAACAGGACAAAGGAAAAAAAAAATTCAGATGATGGACATTTCTGTGGTTTGGTTTGTTTGGTTTTTTTTTTTTTTCCCTTAAAAAAAAAAAAAAAAAACCAGGACAAAGATGAGAGGGATGAAAGGACAGAAAGAATGAGTAAGATCATTCTGTGAACGTTAGTTCAGCACTCTTACCTCTTATTGGTGTACCACCTGGGTGGATAATATGAATGCAAATAAGATTAGAAAGAAGAAGCATTAGTACGAGAAGAAGGAGGCTAGGGCTTTGGAAGAAGAATCAAATTAGATTTACAGAATTAAATAAGGTCTTAAGAGAAACTTGAATTACTATACTGTTAAAACAGGAATATATTAGATAGTATTATCAGGTTATAAAAGCAAGTTGCATTGTACCACAAAGGGCAAAGGCTACAATTGGCTGCGTTGCCATTCTCAGAGTAGCATCTGAGTTCTTAGATGTTTGGTTATATAGGGTTAGATATATATCGAATATGCCTCAAATACTTAAAGGAAACTTTACATTACTGTACTTATGACATAGTTTAGGAAAATATTGGAAATTCTATTTAAATATATATATATATATAAAATCTATATATATATAAAAAGAGGATACACTGAAGACTATCTCAAAACAAACACTGTAGTTTAGGCTGGATTATGGCATTTACTGTTCTACAGCTATGTGATACATGTGTACTGTTTCTTTTAGGTGTTGCTATGACTGATAAGACAACATTTCTGTGGAGGTGTGCGTGTGCGCCACTATAGGGATCTGGTGACTACACTGACTGTTAGTAAAATGCATGCCATGCATTTTAAGAATAATAATAGTAATCATATAATCATAATCATAATCATAATAATCATAATATTCTGAATATGGAAATTAGTGGGGGTGAAGTGCGCTTCAGAACTAAGCACTTACCAATAGATTCTGGAGATTTAAATACGGAGAGAAGAAAGACAGCATAAAAATATTATTATATTCCTTATAATTTGGTACAAAGTTTTCAGTTAAAGCTTTATATACTAAATCATCTATGTCACATGTGAAAAATTAATTCTTAATTTACATTAACAGAAGGCTAATTTACACAGTTCTGCTGACAACAAGCAAAAAGTCAGTTAACAAGACGATTTAACATCACAGGACAGGTCAAAAGCTGAGAATTCTGGGAAGACACGTGATTAAACAACTTAGATTCTACAACGATATCTACTACAATTGCCAAAGAAAAAAGCTCATTATATCCCAATTATCTTGTTTAGGGATAACCTTTAAACTTTATAAATTTAGAGGGTTGGGTTTTTTTTAACTCTAAAGAGAGCAAAAAAATAAACTAGGGCAGGAGGAGAGTAAAAGAACTGCTAGGGAGGTGGAAGGGGCAAAGAGAGAGAGAGCAGCAAAAGCTGGATTCTACACCAAAAGCAGACTTCTGTAGATCCAGAAAATGTAGGATTCATAAAGCTTTAGCATGGGCGCACACTACTGTGGCTAAATGTGTTGGAAAAATGCTCAGCCAGCAAAAAAACTTTATTCCACAGATTACCCAAGGATTTCTTTTCCTTTTTTTTTTAAAAAAAATCTTTTTAAGGTATAATTGTGCGTGGGAAAAAGTATTGTGTTTTATGTATTTGTGAGAGGAAAGAAGATGTGTCCAAACTGGCTAATCTTTGGTGGAGTCAAATGTGGAAAAGACAGCACAAAACACACTTTAAATTTTAATTGAAGTGTCTAATGCAGGTTTTGGTTTTGATGAATATAACCATTGGTACTCCTTGCAATTTCTGAATGAAGTCCAATGTTGAAATAAATTTGTTAAAAAAAAAATAAAAAGGAAAGAAGAAAGAAAGAGGAGAAAATGGATCCATCAAATACTGCAAAAAGCAGTAAAGAAAAAAATTATCAAAAAGTACAGTCACAGCAGTGAGCAATGTGGAGTAAACAGAAGCTGCAAAACACATAGAGACAGACTCTAGAAAAAGCTATGACAACATCACAGACATGGACAACACACTCAGTAACACAGAAAAGAGAGGAGGAAGAGAAATTATTACCTATAAGTAAAAATAAAAGAAAAAAGGAAGAGAAAGAAAATAAAGAAAAGGTGAGAGAGAACAACTCTGGCCATTAGTGGAAACAGTAACAAGACCCTACCTGAGCGTAACTGCTTGATGCGGCCATTGTTGTTGCTTGTGTCAACAGGTAAGAAATCTTTGAACCAAGTTATTTCGGGATCAGGATTGCCACTGGCTGCACATAGCATGGTAGCTGTACGAGTTCGTTCAACCACCTTCAGCTGCGGGCCCATATCAATGGTGGGGAAACCACGGGGAATTTGATCCTCTGCAAAAGAAACGTATGATTTGAAGGATTTCACATTAGTTATGTAGTAATTCATGAAAGCCCCAATCACCACCATGCTTAGCGTTCAAGGGTCCCCTAATTGTTTGTACGCAAGGAACCGATGCAAAAAAACAGATACTCCAGCAGTATTTTTTGTAACTTAGTGATCAAAATAGAAAGTTCATAAAGAAGTGGCTACAGACCTTAAACTTACTTATAAAATGCACTGAATTAGCATAGATTCTGTATGTACTGCATAATCACTAGACTCCCACTATGGTACTTTACAATACTGATGTTGCTCTGCTTGCAGGAGTCATTATTTTATATGAAAAAACAGGGAAAACCCCCTTTCTTTATATGAGACAAGTACATAAGGAAGTGTGATCATGCAATATAGGATTTACCCAGGGACTTAGGAGACCCAAGTTGTATTTCTTGCTTTTATCATTATTACTTATGTGCTGTTGGTCTTAACATTTAACATCCCTGTGCTTCAGTTGTCCATCTGTAAGATGGGTATGACAGCACTTTACTGCTACAGAGAAGTGCTGTGAGGATGAATGCATTACATGACTGCAAAACAGCGAGAAACTCTAAACATTGGAGCTATGCAGATATCAAAGTTAAAGTGACAGGACATTCATAAAGATCTTGAATGGACACAACTGTGTCAACTAAAACTCTCAGATATGGTGAAAAATCCTCACCCGAGTGTAGTCAGTAGTGAAATATTAAGAAATGCTGAACAAAAGCAATTTGCCTTTGTTGTGGTTTAGCTCCTGTCGGCAACCAAGCACGAACAGCCGCTTGCTCACCCTCCGACCCGTTGGGATTGGGGAGAGAATCGGAAGGGCAGAAGTAAGGAAACTTGTGTGTTGAGATAAGAATAGCTTAGTCATTGAATAATAATAATAATAATAATAATAATAATAACAACAACAACAACAACAACAACAACAATATAGTAAACATAATAAAAATTGTACTAAAAAGGAGAACAACAAGAGAGAAACAAAACCCAGGGAAAAAAACAGGTGATGCAACCGCTCACCACACGCTGACCGACACTCAGCCCATCCCCAAGCAGACAGTGCTGCTCCCCAGCCAACTCCCCTCAGTTTATACACTGAGCATGATGTCTCATGGAATAGCCCTTTGGACAGTTTGGGTCAACTATCTTGGCCGTGCCCCCTCCCAGGTTCTTGTGCACCTGGCAGAGCATGGGAAGCTGAAAAGTCCTTGACTAGCATAAGCAGTACTTAGCAACAACTAAAACAGCAGGGTGTTATCAACATTCTTCTCATCCTAAATCCAAACCACAGCACTATGCCAGCTACTAGGAAGAAAATTACCTCTACCCATCCAAAACCAGGACAGCCTTCTTAAGATGATACATGCTAGCAAGTAACACTGGAAGCACAGTGAGATCAAGCAATTTCTCAGAAATCAAGTTAGCATAGGTAAAATAATCTATTTCAATTACCTCATTACATCTAGCTCTTCATTTCCATTAAAACTGCAAAATATTTTTATTGAAAAATAATTCCTATTTTTTCAGTTCAAAAAGGACAAGCAAAAAAAATCAAAGAAAGACGATCAATACTAACTATAAAATACATATCCCATTTAATGTCTTGATTAGTGGTTACTGACATGCATTTGATTAAGGGATAAAATTAACTTGGAATTGTTCACTGACAACTCTCTTTCATGAAAAATGTGTCATTTTTTCAAATAGTTTCAGGGAAGTCTTCGGACTTTTCTGAAGAATGTATAGCAAGCAAATACATCCTATAAATCTTTACAATTCCTGGGGTCTGCTGTCACCCATGAGCTACTTAATTGCTTGCAATATAAATGCACACAGACACTACTCTGGTATAGCAAACACAATTCTCCAGTAATTTTGTATAACTCTTCAGAGCTAGTACTTCTACTAATCAGTGGTTAAGTGTCAAATCTCTCACTAGCTATAGGCTCTTCCAAAAGAAAGGTATGTTTCCTGTTTGTTTATAAACATGAAATGGAAAAGGACCTGGGAGTGTTGGTAGACAGTCAGCTGAACATGAGCCAGCAGTGTGCCCAGGTGGCCAAGGCGGCCAACAGCACCCTGGCTTGTATCAGGAAGAGCGTGGCCGGCAGGAGCAGGGAAGTGATTGTCCCCCTGTACTCGGCGCTGGTGAGGCCGCACCTGGAATACTGTGTCCAGTTTTGGGCCCCTCAATACAAGACAGACATTGAGGTGCTGGAGCATGTTCAGAGAAGGGCAACAAAGCTGGTGAAGGGTCTGGAGCACAGGTCTTATGAGGAGCGGCTGAGGGAACTGGGGTTGTTTAGTCTGGAGAAGAGGAGGCTGAGGGGAGACCTTATCGTTCTCTACAACTACCTGAAAGGACGGTGTACGGAGGTGGGTGCTGGTCTCTTCACCAAGGTAACTAGCGACATGACAAGAGGAAATGGGCACAAGCTGTGCCAGGGGAAGTTTGGATTGGATATTAGGAAAAATTTCTTCACAGAAAGGGTAGTCAAGTATTGGAACAGGCTGCCCAGAGAGGTGGTGGAGTCACCATCCCTGGAGGTGTTCAAAAAACATGTAGAAGTGGTGCTTAAGGACATGGTTTAGTAGACATGGTGGTGTTGGGCTGACAGTTGGACTCATGATCTTAAAGGTCCTTTCCAACCTTAATGACATCTAGTTTTACTTTCATTAAAAATTAATCCACCCACCAAGCCAGGAAACATGAAATTAATTATTACTTTACCCTTAATTGGTTTAGTGGTGGAGTTGGTAGTGTTAGGTTAATGGTTGGACTGGAAGATCTTAAAGGCCTTTTGCAACCTAAACAATTCTATGATTCTATGATTCTATGATTCTATGATTCTATGAAGTCTTTACTTTTGGGAGTAACTGACAAGATTTTACCCATGACACAGAACAGGATTTTTACGACCTAACCTTTCCTTTCCTGCTTGGCGCGTACAGAAAACCCTGGAGTTCCTTTTTCAAATATGTAAGTGTACAACAAAGATAATCTATGTTGAATACTAATTGAATGGAATAGTAAAGAGCTTTCCTTTCTTATTTTTAATAAGGGTAATTAAATTCCATCCATCTTCCTTATGCATAGAAACTCTTTGAATGAATGGTCTTCATGAAATTTTCATGAGAAACATCATGATGTAACAGATTCAAATAGCCAAAACTAGTATATTTTTGACAGTTGTGGTTTGTTTGCAATGTGGCTTTCAGGTGTTTGGTAATAAAACCCAATATTCAACATAAAATGGACTGGGAAGACAATGGAATTTCTAATGGCAGTGCTTACCACAGTGGATTAGTTTTTAAGATATTAATTGCTTTTTTTTCTCTCTAAGCTTATTAGTGATTTGTACAAAACTGTCTTTACGCTTTGATGATACCAAGTTTGACAAATCATCAAACACACTGTGCAATAGAGCTGAGCATCAAATCAGTGAACAACTGCTTCTCAGCCACAGTAAGAGAAAAGTAACTATTAGAATTTTGTATATATTGGTAGCTCTACAATTTTACATGAGGTGAAAAGAAAAATATTTTTTACTGCTCATTAATATGCTCATTAGGCTCTAAACCATAGTATATACCACTCTTCTCTATTAATATTCAGTTCTAGTGAATTAGCTTCCAATTCATCAACAATTTAAATCAGACTTGACCTTCTCAAAGCCATTTGGTACTGTCATTTTGAGAAGCCATTAAAGGGCAGATTTCTCTGTCCTTGTGCTTAGTGAGTCATACATGTAATACATATTTTGTTTAGGATGACAGATACAAGAGATTTAGAAATACTTCACATTCCTTGGATTTGTTAGGTGTCTTAATAGCCCTGCATTTCATTACTGGCATTAAGAGAATGCCTTTAGTATCATTTCCAATTGCTGGAAGAGCTCTGCAAAAGTTATTTTTCACTGAATGCATGATCCGAACAACAGAGAGAGGCAATTACAAAGACTCGTTACCACATGAACCCTTAAGAAAGAATGATACAAAACGGCCTTGCCTTGTTTCCCATCACAGTTGTTCTTAGCACCTCCAAACTGTCTCTCTGTGTATTCAGTCTGTTTGACATTGCTCATCTGTAAACAATGTCCTTGAAATTCTTACCTCTGCTCCCAGTTTTGTCAAAGTGGTAATTGCTTCCCTTCCAAGCAATGCGTATGGAAAAAGCACATTAACCTCTACATTCAGATTTCAGTATACCTACAGACATTGTCCAACACATAATTTCACGTGTTGCTGCACCTGTCTTAGACGTGAGCCTGCCCTCACAAAGGTAACACCACTCAGAGTAGAGACTCAAACTCAGCTTTTATGTGTAAACACTAATTTTGATGAGGTGGTATCTTGAAAACACCAACAAGTTAAATTATGCTCTACCAAAAAGAAACCATACTTACCTTTAAGAGCGTCTACAGAAAAAAAAACCTCTGAACATAGCTGTGCCACAACTATGTCTCATAAACTCTGTTCTGCTTGTCCTTTAACTGTGTTTTCTCTGATCTTAAAGGACGAAGTGTGCTGTTGTAATCTCTCTTTTTTAAATGACATAATTAGTTTGTAAGACTTCAGGAATTGCCCAAGCTATGTGTCAAGGTATACTGTCAAGCCTATGTATATACAGTCATAGAATCATAGAATCATTTAGGTTGGGAAAGACCTTTAAGATCATCCAGTACAACCATTAACCTACACTACCAAGTCTACTCTAAACCAATCAAGGGTAGACTAGACTAAACTATGTCCCAAAGTGCCACATGTACCCGTTTTTTGAACACTTTCAGGGATGGTGACTCCACCATCTCTCTGGGCAGCCTGTTCCAATTCCTGACCACCCTTTCTGTGAAGAAATTTTTCCTAATTTCCAACCTAAACCTCCCCTGGCGCAGCTTAAGCCCATTTCCTCTCATCCTATCGCTAACTACGTGGGAGAAGAGACCAACACCCACCTCACTACAACCTCCTTTCAGGCAGTTGTAGAAAACGATAAGGTCTCCCCTCAGACTCTTCTCCTCCACACTAAACAACCCCAGTTCCCTCAGCCACACCTCATAAGGCCTGAGCTCCAGACCCTTCACCAGCTTTGTTGCCCTTCTCTGAACACGCTTCAGCACCTCAATGTCTTTCTTGTATTGAGGGGCCCAAAACTGGACACAGTATTCCAGGTGCGGCCTCACCAGCGCCGAGTACAGGGGAACAGTCACCTCCCTGCTCCTGCTGGCCACACTATTCCTCATACAAGCCAGGATGCTGTTGGCCTTCTTGGCCACCTGGGCACACTGCTGGCTCATGTTCAGCTGACTGTCTACCAACACACCCAGGTCCTTTTCAGCCAGGCAGCTTTCCAGCCACTCTTCCCCAAGCCTGTAGCGTTGCATGGGCTTGTTGTGACCCAAGTGCAGGACCCGGCACTTGGCCTTGTTGAACCTCATACAGTTGGCCTTGGCCCATCGGTCCAGCCTGTCCAGCTCCCTCTGCAGGGCCATCCTACCCTTGAGCAGATCGACACTCCCACCCAACTTGGTGTCATCTGCAAACTTACTGAGGGTGCACTCAATCCCCTCATCCAGATCATCGATAAAGATATCAAACAAGGCTGGCCCCAAAACAGAGCCCTGGGGAACACTGCTCGTGACCGGCTGCCAAGTGGACTTAACTCCATTTACAACTACTCTCTGGGCTCGGCCACCCAACCAGTTTTTTACTCAGCGAAGACTACACCCATCCAAGCCGTGAGCTGCCAGCTTCCCAAGGAGAATGCTATGGGAGATGGTGTCAAAAGCTTTGCTAAAGTCCAGGTAAATGACATCCACAGCCTTTCCATCATCTACCAGGCGGGTCACCAGGTCATAAAAGGAGATCAGGTTGGTCAAGCAGGACCTGCCTTTCACGAACCCATGCTGGCTGGGCCTGATCCCCTGGTTGACCTGCACTTGCATGTTGAGTTCACTCAATATGAACCGCTCCATAATCTTTCCCGGCACTGAGGTCAGGCTGACAGGCCTGTAGTTTCCCAGGTCCTCCTTCTGGCCCTTCTTGTAGATGGGCGTCACATTGGCAAGCCTCCAGTCATCACGGACCTCCCCTGTTAACCAGCACTGCTGATAGATGATGGAAAGTGGCTTGGAAAGCTCCTCTGCCAGCTCCCTCAGTACTCTTGGGTGGATCCCATCTGGCCCCATACACTTGTGAGCATCCAGGTGGCATAGCAGGTCATTAACTGCTTCCTCTTGGACTATGAGGGCTCCATTCTGGTCCCCATCCCTATCCTCTAGCTCAGGGGCGTGAGTACCCTGGGGATGACCGGTCTGGCTGTTAAACACAGAGGCAAAGGCGGCATTAAGTACCTCAGCCTTATCCTTGTCCTTGGTGACAATGTTCCCCCCCGCATCCAGCAAAGGATGGAGATCCTCCTTGGCTCTCCTTTTATTGCTGATGTACTTGTAAAAGCATTTTTTATTATCTTTTACAGCATTGGCCAGATTGAGTTCTAGCTGGGCTTTTGCTTTTCTAATTTCCCCCCTGCATGACCTAACAAGATCCGTGTACTCCTCCCGAGTTGCCTGCCCCTTCTTCCAAAGGTGGTAGACTCTCCTTTTTTCCCTGAGTCCCCGCAAAAGCTCCCTATTCAGCCAGGCCGGTTGTTTTCCCCGCTGGTTGGTCTTACAGCACACAGGGACAGCTTGCTTCTGCACCCTTAAGACTTCCCTCTTGAAGAAGGCCCAGCCTTCCTGGACCCCTTTGCCTTTCAGGACTGCCTCCCAAGGGACTTTCCCAACCAGGGTCTTGAAGAGGCCAAAGTCTGCCCTCCGGAAGTCCATAGTAACAGTTTTGCTGCCCCTCCGCTTGGCATCACCCAGAATTGAGAACTTTATCATATTGTGGTCGCTAAGCCAAGACGGCCTCCGACCTCGATATTTCCCACAAGCCTGTCTCTGTTAGTAAACAGCAGGTCAAGCGAGGCACCTCCCCTGGTAGGCTCGCTTACCAGCTGCGTCAGGAAGTTATCCCCCACATGCTCTAGGTACTTTTGAGACTGTTGCCTCTCTGCTGTATGGTATTTCTAGCAGATGTCCGGCAAGTTGAAGTCCCCCACGAGAACAAGGGCTAGCGATTGCGAGACTTCTGCCAGCCGCTTGTAGAACACTTCATCTATCTCTACATCCTGGATGGGTGGTCTATAGCAGACTCCCAACAGGTCATCTGCCTTGCTGGCCTTCCCCCTCATCCTTACCCATAAGCACTCGACCTTGTCATCACCACTGTCGAGCTCTATACAGTCAAAACACTCCCTAACATACAGAGCCACCCCACTACCTCTCCTTCCCTGCCTATCCCTTCTGAAGAGCTTATAGCCATCCAGTGCAGCACTCCAGTCATGAGACTCGTCCCACCATGTTTCTGTGATGGCGACTATGTCATAGCCATCCTGCTGCACAAGGGCTTCCAGCTCCTCCTGTTTGTTGCCCATGCTACATGCATTGGTGTACATGCACTTGAGATGGGCTATCGATTTCACCCCCAACGTTGCCATGCTGCCCCTGGGCTCCTCACTAGCGGGCCCGTTTATATCCCCTTCCCCTTCCCCCTTCAAACCTAGTTTAAAGCCCTCTCAAGGAGTCCCGCCAACTCATGAGCAAGAATCCTTTTCCCCTTTGGAGACAGCTGATCTCCATCAGCCGCCAGCAGGCCCGGTGCCATGTAAACCTCCCCGTGATCGAAATACCCAAAATTCCACCGATGGCACCAGCCTCTGAGCCACCTGTTAATCAGGTGAGTTTTCCCATTCCTTTCAGCACTCTTCGCTGCCACTGATGGGATTGAGGAAAACACTACCTGCGCTCCCGATCCTGTGACCAATCGTCCCAGTGCCCTGAAGTCCCTCTTCATTGCCTTAGGACTTCTCTCTGTAATCTCATCACTGCCCACCTGTACAACCAGCAGCGGGTAATAATCGGAGGGCCACACGAGGTCGGGGAGTTTCCTAGTAATGTCCCCAACCCGGGCCCCAGGGAGGCGGCAGACTTCCCTGTGGGATGGGTCCGGGCGGCAGATCGGGCCCTCAGTTCCCCACAGGAGGGAATCACCCACCACAATTACCCTCCTTTTTTTTTAACAGGGGCAGTCGTGATCCGTGGGGTTGACCTACTGGCCGTCAGCTACGCCCTGGCTGGACCTTCGCCTTCACCTCCCTCCCCGCTTGCCTGGCCCTCAACTCCCAGAGCCCCATACCTGTTATGTGAGGGCAGCTGGGGAGGTGAGGAGGCCGGGAGGGGATTCGCCTGCCTCCCCGGGCAGGGACCTGTTTCCATTCCCCCCCATCTCTTGGATCCCCTCCTTCTGCTTGCCGGCAAGAGGGCAGGGGATCCTCCGCTCCTTGTGGGGCCTCCGCCTGCTGCCCTGGCCCCAGGGACGGCAGGGTGCGGCTCCACCAGTCTGTCTCCCTCTCGCACTCCCTGATCCTCCTCAGCCTTCCCACCTCCTCCTTCAGCTCTGCCACCAGGCTGAGGACATCATCTCCCTGCTCACAGCGAAGCCATTTGCCGTCTCCGCTGCCCTGCGGTACAAGTGACAGGCTCAGGCACTCCCTGCAGCCGGCAACAAAGATAAAAAAAGTGATCTTCATCCAGCATTTGTGCCACACCTTCTTTTTCTGTAAAAAGCTAGTTTCAGATCATGTTTAAGCCCTGCTGCAGCAAGAAGAGTGGCAGCCTTTAGAGACGGATTGGGACTTAAAGCCTTAAATTCTTCACAGCTACCTTGCTGAATCACTTTGGCAATCAGCATTGTGTTTTAACAAGAAAGACAGGATAGTGTGAGTAATTTTCTCAGTTACAGTACATTATGATAATTTTACTATGATATGAAGTGCAAATGTGAAGTAAAGTATCCAAAGCAAACTGTGATGACTTTGATTGTGCATTATGGAGTATAAAGGCAAGGTAACAGAACCAGGGTCCCAAGACTGGACAGTTGACATGAAAACTGAGTAATATTTCTGTTAAGTATTGCCTTCCACATTAACTATTTGCACCATTGAAACACCCATGTTCCAGAATATCCATATTAACCTGTAGTTAAATCTGTGTAATCTTCCTAACTAAAATACATACTCAAAGCGTTTCACTGTGCTGCTTAAAAAATATTGTCCTTTGTGAACCAATTATTCTTGTTGTGGAAATGGAGGGTGGTTCTCCATTCTATTCAGGAATTAAAAAAAAAAAAAAAGTCTATTTCAAGATTCACTGATAGCTTTGCCACAGGCAAATTTTAGTCATTCTGTAGCTCACAGAATAAAAAGGCACACATGGAGTACTCCCAGAATGCAGTATAGATACTGAAGATGAACTGCTGCAATAAAGTTTATTATTTCAAAGAACAGTGTAAATAAAGCTTTTATTTTCACTATTCCAGATGGCAGCAGCATATAATTTGCACTGTTTTGACATCATGACCGTATTATTCAAAATCATTCTTCCTGCAACTGAACTGAACGCAGGATTGAGAACAGTAAAATCAAAGAGAGTAGGGGAGGGAGTAGCAAAGCTGGTATTCTGTACTATTATTGAAGAAGCACGCATATGAATAAATTGAAAAATAAAACTAAAGCTGTTTCTAATTATACATAAAAGACTAATTTGGATTTAAAAGATATAAAGCATCAGAAAAATGCCAGTTAATAAACATTACTCCTATTGAAATATTTTACAAGGTAAATTTTGCCAAAAAAGTAATTATGAACACACAATAAATTCTTTTCCCAGGTCCTTTGTTAAAAGCTGCTATATACAGATGGATACTTTTACTTAGTGGTGCCGTAAGTCAGTAAAGGAGGGTAATGGCTACACTGTAAGAATAGATCTAGGTATCTGTTGGGATTTCTCTTAAATTTCATGCAGTAACACCACACAAGGAACAGGTATTAGACATTGATAAGATGATCACAGACTCACTAACATATTCAACAAGAGAACTGGTGCACACACCATCCCACTAAAACACATGTATTTAAAAATATTCATCATATGTTGAAGTGATGTGCAGAGCACTTGTGATGCAAAAGGAAACAAATTTGTTTAGTAGCTCTGTATGCAATTACCCTACAAATTGCAAAGTACCGTCTATATAACAGAACCTAGAGCCACTTAGACTGAATTATCATTTGTATGAATGTTGAAGCAGCAATTTCACATAGCATTAAGTCAGTTGAAATTCATTGTTATTAGCATTTAGCCTTAAATAAGTTCTCTATTTTAACAAATGAGTGCACTGAGCCTTTGAAATTAGGTATCTTTGTAAAGACATGAAAATGGAAAAAGGAATTTGCACCTTTTGGCAGTTCTCAAAATCTGCTAAATTAAAGACTGTGCATAGCAAGGTCTTTTCAAAGTGACCTGTCTCACTCATGTGAACAGTGAAATACCTCTCACTCCCCTTTAACAATGACTTCCTGAATGACAAGAATCAACATTTGGAGAGGCATAACTGATATGAAAAAACCAAGCCTCAAAATAAGGGTTTTTTCTCACATTTGCACTGTCATAGCTTATGGCTCAGCATATGATCTCAACATCACATGGCCAAATTTGGTTATGACTCAAATTTTGGATGTCTGCTCTGCTTACTGGGAATGGAAAGGGAAACACAAAAGGCTGTGTCCTAAAAAAAAAAAAAAAAAAAAAAAGGTAGGGAATCCAAGAATCCCTGACAGATGTCCCTTCTCTAACATAAGGAGAGGACTCAGACAGAGTTATGGTAATGAAACAAAGGCAGAGAATGTGAAGTGGTGTTTTAAGTCTGGGGTATCATATATTTAGGAAAACAAAAACTAAACTTCTGAAGTAGAGAGGATACAGCATCCCACATATTTCTATATACAAATGTTCACAAGAACGAAACTATGTATTTTGCACTGGTGAATAAAAGACAAGAGGACGGCAAAGGGTAGTGATATGAATTTCCATGATTACCATTTCTAATTTGAGGCTTACTTTCCAGACAGGGTTCGGATTTAGATTACACTAAATCAGGGTTAAATTGGGGCTTGCCAAGAATGAGGATTAGGAAAATGCATGATTGCTCTAGCTAGTCAGTATTTTTAACATACTAATATTTGTGTTTTTACGTGCTCCTTACTGTCATTTGAAAAATAAAGGGGAAAGAATAACAGTAGTGCAGTGATGGCAGTCTTTGCTTTAAGATTTAATTTTTCACATCACACACAGTATGGTGCAGTCAATAATGAGATCAGCAGCAGGTTCATATATACACCACAGATCACTTCTTATGTTAGTAGTCTGAATACACAGATTGGTCCAGAACACATAAAGGCATTCTTTTATATTTCTTCCCCTCCTTTCCACTCATTAATACTCTGTATTAAAATATTGATATTAGTAAATATACATGTGACACTTTTTATAAGTAATTACCTCATATTCATTCTTAAGTATAAAGCAATAAATCATCACAATAAAGTTGTAACATACTAATATGAACTGAGAAGGGGGCAGAAGCATCTTGGTTTTGCTTCACCAAAGAGGACAAGAAAGAAAAAGTGAGCACTCCAGCAAAGGAATTGTCACCCCATACAGTCCCCTTCTCCCTCCTTCCTCCCCGTTTGCACTACACGTCTAAATCTGTGCCTAAACCTAAAGGAGTGATAATACTGCCTAAGACAGTCAAACAAACTCAGCCTGTGATCACGGCCATTTCTGTTACTGATATTACACAGCTTTCAATGAGTTGTTTCCTCAATGCCATAATGTTACTGAATACTTTTTAATGCAGCTTACATACTCTGCAGCCCAAATTGACAACTATAAACTATACTAACTGCATTAATGTCACAGCTGCAAAATTTAAGGACCTGACAAAGGAAGTGTAGCGGCAAAACCACCAACTTTGTTTAAGTCTTGTTTTCAAAGGAGAATAATACTGTTTTTTGCATTTCTAGCTCAGCATCAAACCTGTGCATTTTAGAAAGAGAAAGGGGAGGATTTTCACTTTGGTAAGTGGGTAGAAAGGTGCCCCAGAAGGCCTACAGTTTGGTCACTTAGAAGAAGGAAGTAAGGATTAAGGGTGATGAAAATGTATCCCTCAAGTTTTGACAAAAGATGCTTGGGTCAGGACATTAAAAGCACTTTTGGTGCAGTGAATTGAACACTAAGTTATTCAAGGTAGAGGCTATGCATTCCAACTGCTTTTTATAGTGCCTGGCACAACAACACACCCATACACATGTAGCAATTTGGATGTTAATGCAGTATTTCAATAAATAGCAAACATAATGATGAATAACAAACAATAAAAGTGCTATTATTGCTGAAGAGAATGAGAAAAAAGATATGTTGTCAGAACAGATAATGAACTCTGGAAAAATACAGTTGAAGAGGATATCCCTTGAAACTCAGTATTATTGAGCGTTACACTAATGTTACAGGTACAAAATATGCACAGCTTTTCTACATCTACTGCAGCATTCACCTTCAGTTGTCTGAAAAGCATGCTTAAAATATTCCTAACACTTACATGACTACAGATGGGTGTAAAAAAAAAAAAAAATAGATACAGTAGCTTCCCATTTTTGTGGTCTGTTTGCTTTTTTTTTTTAAAGTCTTTCCACCACTATGAATATATGGCTATCAATTAAGAAAATGCTGGATGAGACAAGGAAGACGTAAGACAACAAAGCAATGTCTTAAATCATGTACTCCTAATATTTATGGGCAAAAGACAGAATCCAAAGTGCTGGCAAATGTTAAAACACATGGAATCTTTAAATCTGTATGAATCTTTTACAGAAGCGAGAAACTATTTCCTTTATGAATGGATGGTGAAGTTCTTCCCTGGTGGCCTGGCTATGGAGGGAATGGGTGAGCTCTAGACCTCACTCTTCATCTTCCTGAATATGAGGGAGGTATCCCTCCCACCTCTCGTGCCCACCTATGGCAACATTCCCTCTCTCTCACAGATATTGAGAAGACACCAAGGGATCTATTAGCAGGAAGGACAGGCATAAGAGAAGAGAGTAGATATGGATTTCTTTTTTGCTTGGGCTGAGTTTCACCACTTAAATCAAAATAGCTTTGAGGAAGTGTCCAGAGAAAGAAGTTAGAGGGTATTTTCTTCTGGGGGCAACACAGCCATTCACTTCTGGAAGAATAAAGAAGAGTTTTCTCTGTAGCAGAGGACATACATTGCTTAAAACCCAGCTTTCTCACAGTTCTGTGCCGCAGTTCAATAATTACTGCTGTCTGATAAATACCTTTTAAGGGCTATAGAGTTACACGGCAGAACCTCATATTAACACTTAATCGTATACACGTGGATGAAGACATATATGTAGTAACATAGAAATATTGCTATTTCTAAAGCCTCAGGCCACCAACATTTCAAGGTTTTCACTTCAGAAAGTCTCACGGGTTCATAATGTCACAAACATAGTTTTGCTACGGAGTATTTTGCCCCCAAAACCCCACTGTTAGAACTGGCTCTGGCCTGAGACTTTGACTTCTACTTGAAACTTTGCTGCTGCCCTAAACTGAAGTAAATGGGACTAGTCTGGGATTTAACATGTTTCACTTTATAATAGGAAGCGCTGTTTTCATATACGATAGATAAAGTCTGTACTCTGAGTTACTGTATGGAAGAAAATACTCAATATCCCACCATGCTTTCTAGCACGGCGGAGGCCTGCCTCGGAAGCAGGCACAGAGGGCCTTGGTGATGCAAGGCAGTGCTCGTTCCGATCTGCTGAGAGCTAGCACTTGCATTCTTCCAAAGCATTTTTCAGAATAATAATCATATGGCCTTGAAAGAGCTATTGTGAACTGCTGTGAACTGAACCGAGCAAACTCAAGCAGGCTTTCTGGAAGACTGGAGGAGAAAGGTGTACTTTAAACATGACACTTTCACATTTGTCTATCAACAGCACCTAATATTTCTCACGGAACTCTAAATGAGGAATGGTGTGGGGATTCATTCATAAGGTGTTGAACATAGAACAAAAATGGATTTAGTCAGCTTTACTATAACTCTTGCTGCAATTTACTCGACTAATTGCACCACAAATTATATTGTCAGTAAACTGAAATAGGATCTTGGCTTGGCCTAGGAGCATAGGCTGTTAAAAAGTGGTTTTTCAAAACTGTTTTACATGCTGAGCTCAAGGTTCACACCTGTAAGCCCATCGTAATTATTTTAACTGATGAAATTCAGTGCTACCTCTAAAAAATATAATGAAATCAAAATCCAAGACAGGCAGTATAAAACAAAATTTATTACAGTCCACAGTCTGAGTGAATATCTCCAAATTATAAATAAAAAATGTTGTCAACAATATTTGTGAGCATTTGCATACTAAGTATTAAAGTGATTTTATGTAGAGTATAGGCAAGCTTTTTGTTTTCAGATTCCTCTTAAGATAATTTTCTCTCCAACTTTCATCTAGCTGATCAAAGATGATCCTAACAATGCAAGATGTACTTTCTAGAAAAAAGTGGAGGGGAGGGTTGGGTTTTTTGATTTTGCTTTGGTTTATTTCGTTTTTAATAAAAGAAATTTCTGCAAATGAAAGTGATAATTTGTTAACACAGATACAGCAACGTTTCAGTTCCAGTGAGTAACTGTACTAGCATGGACATAAAGAAGTAGCTACTCTGTGTAGCTGGAAGTCATGGGACTAAACAAGTGCTGGGATAATATTTGAACAGTGCAGTGTGATTGCCAGAAGGTCGAGGGAGTCATGATGTCAGGCAGGGTGGGGGTGGGTGGGTAGGGGAAGTGCATCTGAGAAGGAGTAGAAAGTAAGTTTCATGCTATGACAGTTATTTGCAAATTCACCACAAGTTGTTCCATGAAAAACAGTTAATGAAGTCAAACAGCTGTGGAGAGCCAGTTCCTGCCTTTAAACAGACATAGTGTGACAGACTAAGCTTAGCATAGAATTGTATGTGTCAAGTACATCGAAAATCAGTGTAAGCACAAAAAACCTCCATGCCATCTCTGTGGACAGACTTAACACATGATTAAGTTGCATGAAGAAGGCACATATGAAGAAAACAAAATACCTGAAAACAAAAGATGTGCATCTGTCCAGTGGTGAATTACCACTCAGTGAGAGGCCCTATGCCACAGAAGCAACACAAACAATTGACTGAGAGCACCAGAGTTTTGTCTGATTTCAACAATAGAACTGTTTCTCCTTGGATTTAGTAGTAATAACAGCTCTCATCCACATTGTAACTAAATACAAAATTCATTTCTTTTAGAGAAAAGAGATCGAACTGTTTTTCCTGTAGGCTGGAGAGGTAGGCATGAAGATTATTACATGCACTCTGCAGAAGCAATAGGGGCAGGTCAGATGCTACAGTAATTGGGAAATAAATTCTTCTGTGAAATGAATATACAGCAATAAATCTTAGCCTACACAACAACATTTCAGATTTTTTTTGTACCTGAAGAAGACTAAAAATCAATCTGTGCATGTTAAACATCTTTTTGCTTTTATTTTATTAAGGCACACTACTTTGAATAAGTGCTACAACATAATCTCTTTTGAGTATTAACTGAAAGGGTAAGAGAGGGATTATAAAAAGAAGGGTTGGTTGGTTTTGACTTTTCAATAACTTCCAGCTGGAAAAGGTTTGTCTAAACTGTTTATCCTGATGTATCACCTTCTGAAGATGTTGATTTGTAACCTTTAATATGCCACATCTAAGCCTTCATATTATTACAGGACGTGATGCAGGTATACGTATCCATAAACACTGTTATCTCCAAAGTCCCACCTTAACATCTTATTTCCCTTTAAAAACCCACCAACAAGCCACCCTGAAAGAGCACCATCAAGAGCTTTGATAAAAACATTCTCTTGAATTTTGGCCTTAAAAATCTCTATGCTTCTACAAAGCACAAGAAAAATCTTCCTCTCTTTATCAGGTTTTGTAAACCATTAGGTCAAAATTTTCCAAGCTAAATCTTCAAGTTCACTGTATTACATGACATTATGGTATTTAGTAGCCGGGTTTGCATGAAAGTCAGTATCATGGAGATCACAGATGCAGAAACACTTCCACAAAGTTTCTCCCTGAACAACCTGGAAATGTCCCTCTACACCAAAACGTCTGAAAGCTCTTAGAAACTATCAGGAAGTACCTGGCAAATTTCCCTATCTCTGTTGCTATGCCTGTGATCATCTTCACCAGCTCACATAGCAAGTAGGATGACATGAACTGCTGATGCTAACTCAAGTCTTCAAAAGAAAAACAAAATAATAGCTTTCCCAGATGATGTCCTGCTGAAGTCTTGAACAACTGACAGCAAGCATACTTAAGTGTTTCTGTCAGTTTTAAGTGAGCTTACAGAAAACATCTCACAAAAAAATCTAAAAAAAAAAAAAAATTAAATTAATTATTAGCACAGGTAGTAATCTTAATTTATTTTGTGTACAAATTTAGGCATAAAGTCATTCCAGAAAAGGAGAGAAAAATTCCTTAGAAAATATCTTAGATTACTCTCTGTGAAAAGCAAAAACTAATACAACTAAGACCTGCAAGTTATTGCTTCCTGTTTCAAAATTAATGCAGAACATCTCTGGCCGAGCCCAGAGAGTTGTGGTGAATGGAGTTAAATCCAGCTGGCGGCCAGCCATGAGCCGTGTTCCCCAGGGCTCTGTTTTGGGGCCAGTCTTGTTTAACAACTTTCTCAATGATCTGGATGAGGGGATTGAGTGCGCCCTCAGTAAGTTTGCAGATGACACCAAGTTGGGTGGGAGTGTCGATCTGCTCAAGGGTAGGATGGCCCTGCAGAGGGACCTGGACAGGCTGGACTGATGGGCTGAGGCCAACTGTATGAGGTTCAACAAGGCCAAGTGCCGGGTCCTGCACTTGGGTCACAACAAGCCCATGCAACACTACAGGCTTGGGGAGGAATGTCTGGAAAGCTGCCTGGCTGAAAAGGATCTGGGGGTGTTGGTAGACAGCCGGCTGAACATGAGCCAGCAGTGTGCCCAGGTGGCCAAGAAGGCCAACAGCATCCTGGCTTGTATCAGGAATAGTGTGGCCAGCAGGAGCAGGGAAGTGATTGTCCCCCTGTACTCGGCGCTGGTGAGGCCACACCTGGAATACTGTGTCCAGTTTTGGGCCCCTCAATACAAGAAAGACATTGAGGTGCTGGAGTGTGTTCAGAGAAGGGCAACAAAGCTGGTGAAGGGTCTGGAGCACAGAGGAATGTCTGAGGCAACTGGGGTTGTCTAGCCTGGAGAAGAGGAGTCTGAGGGGAGACCTTGTTGCTCTCTACAACTACCTGAGAGGGGGTTGTAGTGAGGTGGGTGTTGGTCTCTTCTCCCACGTAGTTAGCGATAGGACAAGAGGAAATGGGCTCTTGCTGTGTTAGGGGAGGTTTAGGTTGGATATTAGGAAAAATTTCTTCACGGAAAGGGTAGTCAAGCATTGGAACAGGCTGCCCAGAGAGGTGGTGGAGTCACCATCCCTGAAAGTGTTCAAAAAACGGGTACATGTGGCACTTTGGGACATGGTTTAGTGGGCATGGTGGTGTTGGGTTGATGCTTGGGCTGATGATCTTAGAGGTCCTTTCCAATCTTAATGAGTCCTAGTTTTTACTTTCATTAAAAATAATCCAGCCACCAAGCCAGGAAACACGAAATTGCTACTCTACCCTTAATTGGTTTAGTGGTGGACTTGGTAATGTTAGGTTAATGGTTGGACTGGATGATCTTAAAGGTCTTTTCCAACCTAAAAGATTCTATGATTCTATCAGAAACTATCAAGGCTTTAAAAGTCCGGATACATCAGCTGCAAATTGGGGGACTATTTTTCTAATGATTGTGAGTCAGGAAAAGGTATATATTCATTATCTACCAGCAAAATATGTATTAATGCTAAATAAACTTATGTTCAACGTATATAAAGCTAACGAGTAACAGTGAAATCACGTGACTTCTGAGTAAGCAGGATGAGCTATAGAAGCTTTCAGAGATCTCATTCTGTCCTATCTGTTTAACTCCTGAGTAAAAGTTGTTTTCAATGAAGTTAGAAAAGAAAATAATTAATAGCTATCATTTATGTAACATGATTTTGCAAAGTATTTCACAAAGCAGACTTATCCATTATAGTAGAAAATGGGTACAGTTAAATCTCTATAGCTCCATATAATTAGAGTAGGTTTTTCAAATTTCATGATTTTTTTTACAGTGTTTAGTTTTATCATATGAAAGACAGCGAGAGCATTCACAGTATTTCTGAGTCGAAAAAGCACCTGTTCCAAACCAGTTTTAATGATAAAACCAGTACACATTAAAAAAAGATCATTCAAAGTCAGTTTTGTATCATTCCATAACATTGCATAACTGTTAAAAAGTATGAGAAAACAGTATTGCTCCATATTTCTTAAACCTAGAAAGTCTGTTCCAGATGATCACATGCAGAAAATTATTTCTTGATTGGCTGCCAATGGCTTTAAAACCTTTTCATCACATAATTTATCTAATTTAAAGCAAATGAATAGTCTCACTGAGAAAACTGACCGTAATGGAACTATTTATATACTTCAGTATGTTGGTGAACCAACTGCCACATTTTCTAAATTCATTGCTGTTTTATTTCATAGGCTATTTTTTATTATGATTTCTTCCTATTCCAAAAGCAAATCAGATCATTTACAATTTTGTCCCCACACGTGACAAATATTGCATTGTCTTTCTCTATAAGTGCAATGAACTTGTATGCATATCACTTATCTGCCTGAAGATTCATAAAGAGCTGTTTAGATTTTATGGTGAGTACCATAAAAATTTAGACATGCATCATCAAGAATACTTCATTTCATCATGGTATTTGGGCTAGCTCTTATGCTAAGCAGATACAGCATTGCAGAGAAATAAATGATTATTTTCTAATATCATGGGAAGAACAAGGAAGCCATTTAATGTATGTTCGTATCACTAACCATCAAGCTTCTTAGGGCCTGAACAGGTAGCCATTTCATGCAAGCTTAACACTGAAAATTAGTTACTAGAAAACCAAGATAAAAGAGAAAAAGGTAATTTTCAAGTTGATGTTTTGGTAGTGCAGGTGGGCTAACATGCACATGTGCAAACCCTCATTAAAAGTGCCACTGGATTTAATCACCATTCATGGATAACAACTCTATTTTTTTTTTAGATCTCAATAATATGCTAAGACAAGCAGCACTGAGTTTTTAGCATTATGCCAAAGTATTTGCTAAGTACTTAGTATCACCACATTTTAGCAGTTACATGTTAGTTGGACTACCTTTGTTATTTAGAGGTCATAAGATTGAAAGTTCACAGCTGGAGGTTGTAGAGGAGTAGGCAAACAACTTAGTTCTCAGTCAGTACGAAATGTTAGTTTAATAATTATTACAACAAAACACATACGGTTTCTATTCTTCTCTTGATGTGCACATGATACTAATTAACTTTAACAGGAGTTACAGAAGTGCATCAAAAGAATATATGCTATAAAACCTAAAATTAATTTTAACATATAAAACCAGTATTGCACCTGCTTGTATGAAACCCTCACACAAAATGCTCTATAAATTGAACAGCACCTGTATTAATACTATTAACAGTGTTAAAACTGACACTCATTTTATATTGATTTTATTTTACTATGCCATTAGTGTTATAAGTGATTTCTGTTGTTCCATCTGTGCATAAATTTATTTTCTTATAGTAACATTTTGTTTTACTTTCCATACTCTTCTCTACAGTAGTGTAATGAGATAGCTTAATTTCTGTAAGACTACGGAGATGAATGTTTAGAAGATACTCAGTCTTATGCTTTGGTCTTATTGGTATTTTTACTCTAAAGATAAGTACCTTTTAGAACCTTTTTTCACTCTTTTTTTCCCTTCCCAATTTTCTTTCAGCAGAGGATTCTTTCAGTCAGTGTTTAGTCTTCTGTTCAAAACTGCCTCCCCAGAGAGTTGTAACTACTTGTCAATCTCCCAAAAGCAAAGATGAAAATTTAAAGTACTCCCTTTGTTTTAGCTGCAAAGTTAACTCCTTGTTCCCCTCCTGTTGGTATACAAAAATTTCACTTGAAATTGCTGGTGCTCTTAACTTATTTGCCTAGAGCCTTGGTGGCTCTAATGCTTTTTAGCTGCAGAGGGTGTCTGCTGAGGGCTACCGCACCAGTGCAGTACACTTCCCATTCAAGTGTACAGTGCTGGCATATACTTTCTGCCAGTGTGTTGTGGTGAAGGGTTTTCTGTTACTGTGTGCACTGTCAGTGGTCAGCACCAGAGGAAATTAAGGCTTGGCAATATTTTACTGAGGGTTATGAAGTTCTGGTGAGGATGGATTGTTTTATCCCCAGGACTCCCAGTTCTGGTATTGCTTTAACATGTCAGACAAACTGTCTGCTTGCTGCACTGAATACCAGAAGGCCACTGAAAGAGATTTGGTGGCACCACCACTGTTCCTGAGCGTGACAATTTACTTTTCAAGTTCTTAGCCTACCTTTTATGATGAAGTTCCCACCACTGAAGCTGTTTAAGAGATGTTTGGGTGTGTACTGCCTTGTAAGAAGTAGGTACAGAAAACAATTATAATGACTCACACACTTTCTGCCTGTTCTAAGATGTTCTTCATGTGCAAAGGGACAGCTAAGTTTACTCACAATTTGGTGGGAAAAAGATAATGGTGTGTGCCAGCCTACTCCAATATAAAAGGTAAAAGACCGTGGGCAAAACTCCCAGAAGAATTGTAAGCATGCAATTCTGAAAGAAGAACTGATAAAGATGCAACATCTGCAATATGACTATGCATGTGAGATAGTTGCGCTCAAACTCAAACCAGCCTAATGACCACATCTGCATGCAAACTCCAAAAATTTAAATGTGATGAAGACATATGTGGTACTTAAAAACTGAAAACCAAGCTTCAGTTTGTTTCTGAGCAGTGAATGTTATAACAGCTAATCACTCCACAGATATTAACAGTCATTTAATGTTTTCCAAATTGAGTAATACCATATTTTATTGTGGGGGCTTTTTTTCATTTTTTAAAAGAATTCTAGCTAGTAATAGAACATTAAGAGCAAGAGGTAGTTTCTATTTCTTTTTGTATATCAATGTCACTACTAAATGCCAAGCAGTCACACTTGTTTTCTATGATTCTTAATGAACAACTTTGTAAATGATAATCAGATAATCTCAGAAATGAAAAAAATCCTTAAAACCTATTCCACCATTTCTAGACTTATTTCTGAATTTACTTCATTTTCACTCTAAATTAGCTTCACATCTTGGGGGAAATGCAAAATATGACAGAAAATACAGAAAATAAGTGTTTGGATATATCCAGGCACAGATTGCTGTTTGTGAACTTGAAGCTCACAAATGACAAGAATAAAAAAATAGAGATATAATCCTATAGGGTCTTATAGAGGACTAGCATTAGTAACCACTTTTAATCAGAATATTAGCCATTCATTTTGGCTACTGGCTAATTCATTTTACTTTTTTCTATCATTTCCACAGAGCAGAAAGTCCTTCTAAAAACAGTATTAGAAATTTTAAAAAAACACAGAAAATAAAAAGCTTATCCCAGAAACAGCTAACAACATTTCAGGCTGACTTGAGAGAGTCAACATGTCACTTCACGTTTTAATGAAGAAAACTAGAAAGACTGATGAGATTATACAGTTTGTAGCAAACCTGCATATTAGAAAGAACAGGCTTCCTTATGAGGCACACAGCCAGTACACTCAAACCAGATCAGCTTCGTGTGGCCTGCTATTGTGTTTCAAGTAAGAAGGAAGCCACTGGACGATACTGGTTTTGGGAAACAATATTCAGACTACACAAAATAACTTCTCATCAGCATGGAAGGTTTGAGACAAGGATGTCTGCTTCTGTATTTCTTACTCATATTAACTAGCATTTGCAAGGAGTTCTGTAGACTTCTACAGGACTGTTTTAAACTCCAACATCTATGAGCAGATACTATTTTAATAAGCAAATGACCAATAATAAATCAAACCCTGACATAAGTTTAAAAATAGTGGATACAATCCTGCAAAGCAAAATCAGAATTCATAGCAAAAGACAGTTTGTGCACCATGAAATGCTCTCAGAATCCGGCAAACAGCTCTGTAGTTCATTTTCACAGCCAGCTGGTCTATCACAAAAAATTATTCTATGTTCTCTGTGTAATTATTACTCATACACATGAAATAAATGTGTTCTATCCAGGGTTTTCACTCAAACCACAACTCAGTACCTCTCAACAATGCTCTCTTTCAAAATATCAATGGAATCAGGGCTGAAGCATCTCAATTTGTCCCACGATACAGAAACTGAGCTATAAAGGTATTGCAATTGAAAAGTAAGAACCCTTGAATTTCTCAGTGCTCCCTGTGAGATATAAGAGTTCAAGTAGTTCATCTACTTTAAAACCCTCTACTGTTCTCGCCAATTAACTCAATTTGACACCACACTAAAAATCTGGAAATAAGTTACCTGTTCTCAGAGATTTTTAGAAAACATGTTCCAGTAACTCATATTGCCAGATTCACTATAAACTTTGTGGCATAGAGATTTTAGAGGCAGTTCTACCTCCAGATGGTCACAGGTAACAGAATTTCACTTTGTTGATCCCAATAGCTTGTGGCTCAAAAGGAACACATCCACCTTGTGGTCTGTCTACAGTAACCACTGTTTTGTTTCCTGCTAGATTGCGGAAAGACACTTCTAGTGGGGAAGGAAGTAGAGTGTCCAAGACTGACTTTGCAAATTCCTTACACAGCTCCAATTTTTTGGTTAATACGTGTCTATATTCTCCCATATATCTCATTCTTGCTTTGGAAGGTACTTCAGCAAAAAAATTCTGGACTGGGTTCTAAGCTTTTTAAAGGTCAGATCTTCAGTTTTTATACTGAAGATCCTGTTGTGATGGCAATTTGTGTCACTATTTTTTTTTTTCTCTTTACATATGCGTATAATAATACATCTACCAACCAAACACCTTTACAGAACACAGTATGGTGCTTCTTCTCCCTCTGAAAACAAACAATGAACCCAAATCATCCAAAGTTTTTACAAACTTAGAACAGAATGTAATGCTATTGAACACTGTAATTTTGAGCATAAGAAAGCAGGAAACCAGCATATTCAACAAAATAAAAAACCAGGCCAGCGTTACATTTTTTCTTCCCTTCATACATTATGCCATGCACAGTAAAACTGAATGGGAAATATGTTTTGTAATATCACAGTATTTCAAAGATGCAGAAATTCATTGCAACTTCTCTGCAGTATCTAGATCAGCACATGTAACCTCTTTGATCATATCTTTATGGGGAACTTCTTTTTGTCTCTCATTATTGGTATTATTCTTCCTCTGCAGATTCTTTAACAGGCTTTGTGAATTTAATCAGAATCACTGCATTCTCCTGTATGATCAAATTTAAGCACATTCTGATTTCATCCTTACTGTGGTTCAAGCTGATATCACCACTCACAATAGCTGATCCTGATTTTTAAGCTTGAAAATGCTATGAAATCTAACTGCATACCATGTTTTACAATCAGCTCTTTTAAGAGATCATGAGAAATACAAATTCACATCCTCAGGTTCACTGGCTACACTGATAGGCAAAATACAGGGAGAAAGGTTGCTACAAATGAAAGACTCCTATAAATTGAATGTTGTCAGTGACAATGAAAATAAAATACGTTGTTATTCACTGTCAAAATACTTAAAGGCACTTCACCTCTACACAAGCTGACCATATACTTTGTTACATATTTGCATAAAAGGTTTTACAAATTGATTTTCATATGTGAGATTTTAAACGACTTGTCTGCATTTTTTATTGAGCAGGTGAAAGAGATTTTCTGTCAGTAGCTTCTGAAAAGGAGACAATAAAATGGCAGCTGTTCTCAAAACATGCAGAAGGAATACAGCAGGGTTCCTCCATAACCATGGGTGACCTGAAAAAAACCTGTCAGGACTGATTTGTTTTTCCATTTTCCCTATGAGAAGCTACATTACAAAAAACCCACAAAAATCTTCACATGGATTATCATCTTTGAATACTCAGTCACAATAATGGTGACAAAGTCAGATAAAAGTTTATAGCAGATTTTCTTAACAAAAGAAAAGGCCTAATGGATTTTTCAGCTAAACAGAAAATCATCGGGTCACAGTGCATATTTGTTTTCTGTATTGCTCGGGGAATACCAAATCAAATCTCATTTTTACTGCAACATACTGACAAGGTAAATAGAGTTCAGGAAATAGCAACAAAACTTATGAAGCACCTGAATGAAGTAACTCATTGTGCAGGCTTAGGAGACTAATGTTAGAGCTCTCAGCAAATAATTAAAATAAATAGCAGTTCAGGAGGCAGAGGATGAGCACAAAAGGACAGGTATGGGATGAGAATGTCTTTCAATCAGTCATAAGCAGCATCAGAAAGTAGCTTAAGAAAAGAAGCACTGGCTTCCTACGAAGTCTAATTTAATTAGGGGAATAGTGTATGTTTAAAAAAAAAGGTAAAAGCAATAACAACAAAACCAGTATTTACTCAGTGGTACCATATATAAGAAAGATTGAAATGTGGGCAATAAATGATAAATACTTTGCCAAACTCAAGAATCCTGGCGAAACTCATAAAATTGTTTATTGTCTACGCTTGGAGTTGATGAATGTAATTGATCTGCATAAACAGGCCCTAAATTTTCCATTTTGATGTTTCAGGACATTCTGTGATTTTGAGTCAAAATATGCACACTCCTAATATCCCTGTAACTGACACCCACTCCCCCCAAATCTTCTTTTAAATCACAATTCAAAAGTGTATTATGAATTTATTTTTATTAGTCTGGGGATTTACTTTCATTTAGGTATTATTTTTGCATTTTGTTACCAGTACTTGTAATAGCATATTACAACATGAGCAACTCAGTGGTAGGGGCAAGTTTATTTCAATTCTGATGTTGTATAATGCTTTCTGGGCCATGAAACTGGACGTTTATACGCAGTGACTATTTTTTATCAGCAGATTAGTAGCTGCATTTTCTCTAGTAGCTTATATCTATCCACTGTAAAGGTTTTGTGGCAAGAACAATGTCACCATACAGGCTTGTAGAGTGTCCAGCACAATGGTGTTTCTCTTTTGATTGGAAACATAGAAAGCTATTGTAATACAAATACAATATTTGTTGATTGAAATATTAGATAAGTATGTGACAGCTGATGAGACTGTATTATTCTCTACAGGGATTTTGAATCCACTGTTCTTTTCTTTTTATAAAACCTCAGTGCTATTTGTGACAATGGAACATTTTCATTCATTCCACAGGAGCAAATGCAAAATAATGACTTAATATATGATAAGAATATGACTAGTGAGACTAGATCTATTTTGGTAAATAAATTACTTTGAGCTATCACATGCCCTGAAGTAAATGGACAGCTACAACAGTTTTCAGTAAGCTATTAGTGTGCAAAGATAGTGTGATGTACTTTTGCACAGACAAAAGCTTGGTACAACGGCCAAAACAGCTGATTCATTAGATTCAAGCCTTTATGCAGACTGCTAGAAAAACTGTTTAACTTTACTTTTCAAACAGAGAGATGAGAATCTGACACACTTTAAAAGGCTATTTCTGGGCTGTCAATCAGAGCAGGCCAAGAGATGAACATTGTATTTGCAAGTTATCGGGAACTTGCCAAATGTAGACATAGAAATTAGACTGCTACATTACTCTATAAAATTTGGATTACAGAAATACAAGAAAAAAGTAAGAAAAGCAATTGGGAAAATAAGGACATCATTGATCAAACATAAGGTCTTAACACAAAGATGGTATCTGTGTTTTTTTTTTTTTCATTTATTTGCACTGGTGAATGATTAAATAAACAATTGTCTATTGAACAATAGCCTTCAAAGCAAGAAAAGGAAAATTACCAACACTGGCCTTCAATAATCTAATAGGGACCTGTCCTGGTTTTGGCTGGGATAGTTAATTTTCTTCCTAGTAGCAGGCATAGTGCTGTGGTTTGGATTTAGTAGGAGAAGAATGTTGATAACACACTGATGCTTTTTAGTTGTTGCTAAATACTGCTTATGCTAGTCAAGGACTTTTCAGCTTCCCAGGCTCTGCCAGGTGCACAAGAAACTGGGAAGGGGCACAGCCAGGACAGTTGATCCAAACTGACCAAAGAGCTATTCCATATCATATGACATCATGTTCAGTATAGAAACTGGGGGGGTTGGCTGGGGAGCAGCGATCGCTGCTCGGGAACTGTCTGGGTATTGGTCAGCTGGTGGTGAGCAATTGCATTATGCATCACTTGCTTTGTATATTATTATTATTTTTATCATTACTATAATATTGTTATCATTAGCATTACTATTTTACTTTATTTCAATTATTAAACTGTTGTTATCTCAACCCAGGAGTGATTCTCACTCTTACTCCTCCAATTCTCTCCCCCAGTCCATTGGGGTAGGGGGAGTGAGCGAGCGGCTGCGTGGTGCTTAGTTGCTGGCTGGGGCTAAACCACAACAGGACCTTATATGTTGTCTTAGAAAAACTAGCATAAACGATGTTGTTAGTGGTGCTCAGCCAAGAAGTATTGTTTTTCAGCACGGTGAGATGCAGAATAATGTTTGTTAAAAAGAAAATTATATCGCAATAAAATCTTGTCTATTCATTTTGAGAAGTGTCCTTGGAGATCAGAAGACTGAATTTCAATTAGATTACCCCTTTTGATACTCTGTAAACATTACCAACTGTAGCTTATTTTTAGGGGGATAGAAGAGAAAATATTCTTCCATGTATAGATTTGAAGATGCCCATGATGTTACGTAATGAAAAAGACTGGAAATGGAAAACACCATCTAGGTCAATAATCTGTTTCATTCATGATTCTGCCCAATGATCCATTCTTAATTTTTTTTTTTTGTCACATTTTCATTATTCTTTGCCTATGACCTCACATACATTCTGTACTCCTTTATAGTTCCCCATCCCGAAGCTTACTGATACATACCCCCAATGTTTTCTATTATGATTGTTATCATATTTTTCCAATTAATGAACAGTGAGTGTATAAGCATCTTTAACTAGCAACAAATATGATTCTATTTTGGCTGATGTGCTTTCTTGCAACTTCATGGCCCTTACAACAGGGGAATCATAAAAGAAAAGGTTAGACAAGGAATCTTGCTGCATATTCATAGTCTAATAATTCTATTAAGCAATCTATTGACTTTTTTCCTGCTATTTCATCTGCTTTAGAGTGGTCAAATAGTGCTATGTCTTTTTAAAATAACATTATGGAAGGGCCAGTTAACAAAGGACTAATTCTAAAATAGAAGGTACATATTATGATGGAAGGATGAACCACAAAATACATGTAAAACTGAACTCTCATTAATGTAAGTTTTGAAAACCAAAAATTACCAGAAAGAATTAAAGCAAAAAAGTAATTTCATATTTTGAAGTCAGACTATTAAAACAACCCATCTGCCATAATAGAAATAGATTTGTCTGTTATCACCAGCCTGTTTTTCAGTAGTAAGTTCTTACGCAAATTTCACCCTTCCTCTTCCTTCCTTGAATATCTAACACGCCATACATATGTCATTGCTTTGTTTACTCTGTGTGTGTGTGGCATAACCTGTTTTGTCTTAGCTAATTAGATAAAAACCTATTTTCTCCCCATGAATTAGCCTTCCAAAATTCATGTGTTTGGCATAAAATTCAGCAGAGTTACAATGGATAGTAATGAATTTGGGAAAGCTTTGTGCTTTCTTGTAATTCTTTTAGTTACAAGCCTTTTTATACACAGTCCAGTCCGATCTATGAGCTTGCCTTTGCTATCAACAAGGCTAAACCCCATTTTTTCCACTTCTGTCTTCCTCTCACCCTGTCACTCCTTGCCTTCCCTTCCTTCATCCTTTCCTTCTTTTTTCCCTCCTTCCTTCCTCCTTTATTCCTTCCTTCTTCTGATTGTCTTCATAAAATATCATGTAAGCATTACACAAAATTTTAGGGAGCTAAGTTTCAGAAAATCTTTAATTATAGCTGGTGCTGCTATAGCTGAAGAACTGACAACACAGCAGATTTGAAGACTAGTAAGGCGTCAAGTAACATGGAATTTGGATGACTATTAAAACAGAAAATAATAATTGTCAATAATAACAAAAGCATATCTATCATAATACTGTGTTTATTAGTAGTAAAGATTCTTTGTTCAAAGACACAGATCTAGCTGGTGATCTATCGAGCTATAAAATGCAACCAAATAGCTCTCTCCTCTTCTGATGGGGAAAAAGACAGTATCTTTCCTTGTTTCATCTTGAAGACAAAATGAACAGTACAGCTTTCTCTTTGTTGGACTGCAACACCAGCACTGAATATCACTCAGAGACCTGTTACGGGACTTGAACTTACAGCTGAATGATCTTTTGGGAAACGTGGTAACACCTAAACCAACAATGGCAGTACAGTTATGGTTTTAAAACCACAACCACTGCATTTCAAAAGTTTTCTCTATTTATCATGGAACACTGATGTTCACATGGAACACATGGAACACATCCTAACACTGATACCTCTAACTAGCAAATTCTCTCATAGGATTCTTTAAAAAGGTTGGGTTTTTTGCTAATCTTATGTTTCAAATGTAAATCTGTAGCTATATATACAGTCACTGCAAAGAAGTATTAACATTAATTTGGAGAATGGTCTCTACAACCTTCCACAAAGAAACAGCGTAATATATTGATTTATTTTCTGTTGTTCCATGTCATTATCAAGGGACCCGTGCAGAAAGCAGATACAAGGACAGAGCAACATTCTTACTACTCAGCAGTTTTCATTAGGCACGAAGAAGTAACATTTTAACTGGCATTCAAGTAAACTATGAATAGCCTAAGATCACATAGATGTTTGTAAGATTTTAAATTTACTAGCTAGCTTTTCATTTACTACTAGTAGAAATTAACTATGCAAAATACATTTTGTAAATCTCTATGTACTATCTCTGTTTTCAGGAAATTAAATGTTAATACAATGCAGTTTTATGATTCTTCAGTAATTACATGGTGGGTTAGTAGCATGACTGACAATAAAATGCCAAAGCCCTAACTTTGCAAGAGCTATGTTCTCATCACTGGAAAAATCTTTCTGTTCATACATTCACGGTCCTACATGTACTCTTCTGAAAGTAAATAATTACTATCACCTTCATTATTCAACAGTAGACAATCTGTTGCCCTTACTAAGTCTGTCATCCATTTCAAAAAATCCTGTCATCCATTTCAAAAAATCCAAGCATTTCAGATAAAAAATAACCAGTACTGAAAACAGAACATATGAAAGACTGAAAAGGACTTGTATTGGAACTGTCAGTTGCAAATATCAAGCAGGATTGAACAAAATTTGGTTTGTATCTGAAATGAAAATACTTGCTTGGCAGAAGGCTTACACTGTTCAGCATCTTACTGCATTGCTCAATCCTTCCCTCTGAACTGCACCTCAAACTTGATAACTTGTTAAACTGCAACACCATGAGGTGTGGCTGCCACAGATAATTGCAACCCTGTGGGTGATAGTCAACGCACAGCAGCCTGTGTCTGCTATCACCCCACGGTGATGATTAACATAGGGGAACTCAACCAAAGCCTCCTCAAAATGTCTTTAGCCACACACAAACAAAATCACATTAAATTATTCAGAAGACCTGGGGCTCCAGAAACTTCTATGAACCGAATTATGAAATAATTATCTTGATTTTATCCATAGCATGGAGTGACTTTAGCTAACCAACATCCATTCTTTCAAGTCTTTCAGTTCTAAGCCTGCAAAGCAGTGGCTGTTCTCTTTACTGGTGGTGTCTCAAGAACAGAGAGTTTCTGCCAGTTAATCCAGCCTTTTCCCTAATAAACAGCTGGTGACTACCATGGACTGAATTGCCCTGAATCTAATTGACCTGTTCCAATTGTTTACTGCAGGTATATTTAATAACTCCTATGTAACTACAATAGTATTTCATTTTTCTAGCCAGGATATATTCTTTATTGAAAGGTATGTTTAGAATCAGATTGTGGTATTTGTATGCCATAGAAAAGTAACCTCATTTTGTCACATTTTGAGAATGTCACCTTTTCTGGGTACAGGTAAGGCAACAAAGGAATAAATCTGTAATCAGGAATGAGTGGTCAGATTTGCCTAAGAGTTAACAAAATTCTCCATTATTTGTAATTTAAAAATGATAATGCAGTGAGGTAGGATATTAGCAATCTGGTTTGTGAAACATTAATTTCCCTTAATGGAATGGTGAGAACAGGCTGCTTGTTTAATCCTGCTTCCATTTCCAGCCTCGCCACTGACTTGTTCAACAAACAAAGGACAAACTCTCACCATCTTTGTTTCTCAGTTTTTAAGAGAGGCAATACTCTTCACCTCAACACAGGATCTGAAAAGCTGAATAGTTACTGGAAAGGCCATTTAGGTCACCAACAGTGCCCTCAGTATCAAAGTAATGCCATTAATGTAATTTCTGATGCTACACAGCAGCACTGTCTCTACTGAGAGCTTTGTTACATTGCCCTGTCAATGGGTCTTAAATGCTGACCTGGAGGAACCGGTAGATGAAATGGCACTTTAGACCCTACGTATATTTGATCAGTGGTCTCTTCAAAGAGACAGCTAAGAACAATTGGATTTGACATAGTGCTATCATGATTGCACCTTCTGTTAAGTGGACACCTGTCTGTTAGAAATTGGAACATGATTGCAAAATCAAGTACACACAAACTCCCAGGCATTCAATTGAATAGTTACAGCCTCCCACCAAACTGAGAGCAATTAGAACAAGCAAACGTTTTTTTAAACCAAACTGTTCCTCACTGACATTTTATTACTTAATTTTTCTATATCTTATGAGGAATTTGTTTCAATCTGAGGTCAATGAAGTTAGTATTTTGGGTATTTTAAAGGTGCATTAGAACTTTGGGATGGTACCTTAGTCATATATTACCTGGCCTCCTATTTAACTTTAAAAATACCAGCAATCAGTGACAGGTGATGAATATATCAGAAAAGGTTCAGTCAGGATGACTGGATTTTATTTTGTCTGGATTCTGAGCATGCTTAAGAGCACTGAAAGTGCACTCCTTTGCAAGGCAGCAACAGAAATTACACAACAGGAAAAGCAACATGCTCTAAGGTATGTCCAAGCCTGCCTTATTTCCTCCCATTACTTTTTCCTTCCCTTGGGCAAAAAGTCTGCATGTGACACAAAACATAATCTTTACAGATTTCAGTACGTCAAATGAAGGAAGAATTAGATGCATTAAATGTACAGGAGTAGTGTAGTATTTGTAGTTGCAATTTCCTGGAAGCCTTTCCTTATTGTGTTTATTTATAAATAGAACAGCTTTACTTATTCAACATGAGATTCCCACAAAGCAACATAAAGAAAAGACTTTATTTGGCCATGAACATAGTTCATAAAGAAAGATATTAAATAATGAGGTGAAGAATGTTATTATTTGGTGAAAAAAGCAAGAGGATTCATTACATTAGCCCCTGTATTACTAACTCTCAGACAGACTAGAAGCATTCACACTAACTACTGATTAAGTATATCTGTACGGTCTTCACATTTGCAGACCAAGCTTTTGTGAGTGTCAGGGAACACTTGAGTTTTTGCATTCAGTTGTGTATGTAGCTAACAAGATGCAAAGATAAAGCACACTTTAACATCTACTTGCCAGTGCAGGTACCCAAATCAGAACTTATGACTCCATACAAGAGGTACAAAGAATATTCATGCATTGTGTACATTTACAGCAATACACAGATAAATGCTGGCCACCTCTAACAGTTTCTGTATTCACTTCTTCCCTATGAATCCACATTCATCATCTTACTTTTCTTAAAATAAAGGTGATTCATGTGAACTGTATGTTTCTACATCCCTGCTTCATAGAGCCAATACTGCAACAGTTCTCTTCAGTAACAGGTTAGAAAAAACATTTTGAATACTAGACCCTAAGGATTCAACAAGCTTAAAGTTTTCTACAAAGCAGAAGCAATGCCTTGTGCATTAGTTGGAAATAGAATAAAAACATTCGTTTACATTTTAAACTTAAGAGACAAATTTCTGATTTTGGACACTTTTTCCCTTTTTATTTTTTTCTGTTATGACCATAACCACATCCAAAATGTGACATGTAGAATTCCATATACTTTATAACATATGTCTGAAAAAAAAGCTGACTATGATTAGAATGTCCTGTACAATTCAAATCCTTTTAGGATGTGGATGCCAGGAAACAATTTTAAAAGTGGGTGAAGTCAGGGGGAAGTAATTTTTTTCCTCTTCTTTCCAAACTGTCATTGACTAAATAGTGGAAGACCGAACCATTTCTTTTGAAGTTTATTTTACATAACAGAGAGTCCTATGCATATTTCTCTTCTATGTAAAATGCAGCACATGCACGACCAGTCATCACTCAGAAGCATACTCTCCTGATCCTCTTCACCGTGAAGGTGCAAACTACAGTAGAAAGATTCGGCTGCACATGAAAAAAGTGTGCACAAACCTGTGAGGGGTGCCTTTGTATCTTATTGGTCTGTGCTCTTTCAGAAGGTTCACTTGAATTCCCAGACCCAGATCTCTGGAGGGAAACAGGATTGATAGCGCAAGTGGTGCATAAAAGTTGATAGTGGGTTAGCAGCTACACTATGCTCTAGAAGAGAAGGTGACTGAAGATATAAAACAGCTGAAACAGTTAGTGAGCAATCTAGGGAAGTGTATTTTTCTCCCACCCGACCAGTTCAGACAAATTCCACCAATGCTTCCATGGCCCAGTACTGGCTTTGCAATTTGCCTCTAAGTATATCAATCAAGAAGGTGGACACGTACCCCTGTGGAAGCGCAGTTTCTGCTGAAGTCTGTACAGGTTCTGGCTGAAAGCAAATACGTGACCAAATCTCAGCTGAAAAGTCTGAACAGGCCCATTAAACAGCACCAGGCATTTAAGCCAGGAAAATCTAAACCCAGCTGATACTTTTCCTCAACAGCTTTAGATAATGAAGTAGGAACTAATTCAGGAAAATCCTATATATTATACAGGAGGCCAGACTAAACAGTCTTACTAGTCCCTTATGGCTTCAAAACCTATGGACTCAGAAGGACTGAGTCTCTCAACCTGCAACTGATTTCACTGTACAATTCTGTACATTGTACTGTACCTACTGTACTGAACAACTGTACATTGCCTTTTCTGTTTCTCTAGCTGAAAATGTGTATTACTTCCTGATTCTATTTTACAAAGATACAGTAAAGAATAAGTAATCAATAACTGCCTATTGCTCTAAATGTGAAAGATTTTAAGTGCTTAGTAACAGTAGTGCATTATCAAAAGACACCTCAAAAACACAACTCATGTATGGTAAGATTTTGTTCTCATTCCAGCTGTTTAATGAAAGTAACCAAGTAGAGTAGCATAGAATGGCTTAAAGAGAAAACAAATCAGATGAAGACCACCTGCCAGATTTATCCCTGAATTTCCTGGGGCTTATCCATATAAGTAATACCAAAACATTTACATAAAAATTCCTATTTTATTAAAAATATGATCTCATGGACTTTCTATACGAAGATTGTTAAGCATAACGGTCCTTTCAGACTTATTCCAGTAATTCTGGAACACAGTACTTTTCAAAAACTGCTTTGCATGTGATAAAATAGTCTAACAGGAAAAAGTCCAAAGAAAAAACTACACCGTGTTTGTCTGTAGTAAATGGTGTTATCTTCAAATTATGAAATATCCTAGTGTTTTTTTGGTTTTAAACACAAATTGACAAAAAGAAATAGTCACTGAACTGGTCACTGAACTAGTACAATGTTATAAATATTAATTCAGGTTTCACCATAAATTTTAAGCATTCCATAGACCACAATGAATGAAAGCCCATATGTGAGTACTTGTAAAGAAACTGAGAATGTAAAGAAACACATGTGATTTTTTTCTACCAGCAATAAAATGCCAGTAACCTACAAGAAAATAAATGAAATCTAACCTTAAACTTTTCCACTTTTTTACCAAATTTAATTGTATGTTTTCCTGCAGTAGGAAACATGGTAGTAAGGAAACTCAGTGGGCCAGGCCTTCAACTAGTATACTAGCACTCAAACAGGCACAGCTATGTTAATTTTTACCAGCTAGAGTTTCACCAACAGATGAGTGCAATTGCTGCGTTCTGTATGTGTAAGCTCTCCTGATGGCGGAAGTGCAGGAAAGGTGGCCTCCAACACCAGGAACATTTCAGCACTAGCAGTCCCTGTGACCAGCTCATCCATAGCTGAACAGAGAGAAGCTTTTTCATATTTCCTAGTCCTCACAGGAGCCACTGTGTTAATAGACACTTTCTGCCTGTGTACCTCTGTAATCAGGAATAGAAAGCACCAAGTCAGAAACTGCAAAAAACACCATAAAAATTGTGGGTCAAATTATATGAATTAAGGATGGCAATGTCAAAGGACCATCCAGTTAATTCTGAACTCTCAGAGTTTTACATGGGAAAACTTCTTAGAAAACTGAACAGCCACTACTTGGACCTCTGTCAAAGGAAGGCTGTGATGGAACATCTCTCCTGGATTATCAGTTCCAGGATCTTACTTCAGTAAATAAACAGATTGTAAAGGTCTTATCACAAATTGCTCAAACTCCACATTCAAGCAGGTTAGGATTTTAGCCTTTGCTCCTAAAAAAACTGTTTCAGAATATCTTTCCACTTAATGTCCTAAGTTTTCTTGTTCCCAGAAAAGTTGTCTCACAGATAGTGTAAAACAGTTGCTCCCCACCACCAACAGTCTTTAAGTCAATATTCTCTCGATGGAAATTCTCCTACAAATGTCACTATAGAGAACACACTATGATTCCATAATAAAGTTTACCTCAGGAAAAAACAAAGGAAAAAAAAAAGGTATTAAAAAAGGAGAAGGATGATATATTTGTCTACATGGACATTATCATACAGGCACACACAGTATTCAGGTAAGCTTATTAAAACTTCTACTGTTAGTACCAGTGTTACGTATCCTAAAAAGACATAGAATTTTGTTGTACTGAAAGGCAGCATTCTGCAAGTGCATTGGAGTTACAAAAAAATAAAAATTGCCTACAGCTAAAAGTATGGTTTAAATATTTCAGCACTAGAGCTAAATATAGATTAAAGGATCCAATCAGTGTAAGATTCTTTTAACAAAAAAGCTTTCAATGGGAAAAAATGCAGCAGTAAAACACACAGACCTTATTGCTGCAGTATGCTGCAAAATCTAAGGTATGACAATAAATATATTAAGGAGAGGTAGATTTTATTAATAATAGCAACAAATTTCACTTTTTTATCAATAATAACCCTAAAGCAAAGCTCTTAAGTTTACTTCATAGCTGTTGTTATATTTCAAATATCTTTTCATCATTTATACTCTGATTTTTTTTTCCCCTTTTAACTCAGTGTTGTGATGGAATCAATACAAATCTGCTCTTAACATATCTGTCTCTGACCTGTGTTTGTTTTAAGCTGTATCATTCATAATGGTGATCGATGGGTAATGCTATTCCTCTTTCTCCACAAAAAGCACAGAGCATAAAAAGTGCATATATTTTATGCCCAAGGTCAGGAGAAAATTAATGGATAAGGGCTAGATAAAATGGAGTTCAAGCTGAATGGGCTGAGTGCTCTCTACAGGGTACAGCCAAGGCAGGCAGTACAAAGCCCATTATACTCAAACGCTCTTGAAGCATTTCAGAAGTGAAATTGTTTCCACAGGCTAATGCATAAAAGTATGAAGCTTTAACTTTTCTGTTTCACAGATAGCCTACAGATATTGGGCAAGTGTTCCTATTCAGGATTTTATTTAGCATATTCCATTTATCAATCTTTACCTTAAGCCATAAACCCATTTGGTGTTTATGACTAAAGTTATACAAGCTACGTTTATTTGTCATTAGTGAACTTTTACTTCACAGACTTTCCTGTTCATTCTCTCACAAGCTCCCTGTCAAGGTAAGTGAACAGCAGAGACTTTAAAAAACAACAACCACACATGCACAAAAGCACAGAATTTAACAAATTAAAGAGTGGAATGATTTTGTAAATATGTAACTTCTCACCTACTATAAGACATGTTTTAACAATTAAGAAATAATAACATAAACATTTTGTCCCACAAATATAAAGTAAAACTCAATATTATTTCAAGCAGAAGACCAGGAATGGCAGAAGGAATCACAAAAATAAAACTGTTAGAGTATTAGGCACTTAGCTTCCTAATATGTTCCTTCTTTACCCTGGTGAATCTTTCTAACAAAGCTCTCCCCTATGTCAAGAAACTTGCCCCAACATGTGAAAAGCAAACTGCCGACTACGCAATTCACTTCAGTGAAGACTGTGAGAAGCTGCTGCATAGAGATGCATGACTGAGGTTCTGCAAAATATAATTAAATTGTTGAAGAAATAATGTAGTCGTGCCATATAAGTTTATGAGAAATACTGTCCTGGGGTTGTATCTGAACATGTTTCAGTGTTTATGCCCTTCTTACAACCTAAGGTTAAGAGAAACAAAAAACAAGAGCAGCTGAGCATAGATTACAGTGAAAATATCGCTACTGACCACGTCATCCTTTTTATCTCTTAATAATTTCCTGGACAAAGAACAAGGTAAAAATCCAACACTGAGCACCAGATTATGTAACAGATAAATTTGGAAAGATATTGCATTAGAATATAGCACTACTTTCTCATAGCCTGTATCAGCAGTCTATTGCTGCTGGGTTCTGCTGAAAGCAACTTAGCTTCTGGTGCAAAGAAAAGCATAGGAGGTTGTAAGTTACATATGTAACTGTATGGCTTGTTACTCACTTTCAAAAAACCATATACTGTATTGCTGAAATAAAACTAGGGGAAAAAAAAAGCCCAGACCAACACTGGAAAGCCAAGCTCAGATAGTGTTCCCTATGGAAAAAAAAAAAAAAAAAAAAATCCAAAACCTAAAATCTGAGATAAATAGAAAGCAAAACCAAACTCAAGCAAAGTACTCAAAGTGCAACATGATTACCAAAAGCAAAACACACAGGCAAACAGGCAAATTCTGTAAGTCTGGAGTGATCACACTGAGACGTGTATGTCAAATCCTCAGTATTATGGCACTTCACCTAAATATTGTAGCAGGAAATTACTCCAAAACATTCACATGACTTCATAAATATTTCACAATGCCTTCATTCACTATTATATCTGACTGCCCACCTCCAACATGCAAATAACACATTTATATACTTGGTGGTGGGCTGCTGGATATCCAAATGCGTCTCTAGGCAGAGATGGTTTTGTTCTGCTGAAGTGCAGGTTTTAGTTTACCACATTCAGACATATATTCATGAACACATTTTTGTTTTATTTTTATGACAAAATGTAATTACGTGCCAAATTTTATCAGTTAGAAAAGAATAGAATAGAACAGAACAGAATAGAATCATTAAGGTTGGAAAAGGCCTCTAAGATCATCAGTCCAACCATCAACCCAACACTGCCATGCCTACTAAACCATGTCCCAAAGTGCCACATCTACCCATTTTTTGAATGCTTCCATGGATGGTGACTCCACCATCTCTCTGGGCAGCCTGTTCCAATGCTTGACCACTCTTTCAGTAAAAGATTTGTTCCTAATATCTGAACTAAACCTCCCCTAGTGCAGCTTGAGCCCATTTCCTCTTGTCCTATCACTAACTACGTGGGAGAAGAGACCAACACCCACCTCACTACAACCTCCTTTCAGGGAGTTGTAGAGAGCAACAAGGTCTCCCCTCAGACTCCTCTTCTCCACACTAAACAACCCCAGTGCCCTCAGCTGCTCCTCGTAAGACCTGAGCTCCAGACCCTTCACCAGCTTTGTTGCCCTTCTCTGGACACGCTCCAGCACCTCAATGTCTTTCTTGTAGTGAGGGGACCAAAACTGGACACAGGATTCCAGGTGCGGCCTCACCACTGCCAAGTACAGGGGGACAATCACCTCCCTGCTCCTGCTGGCCACACTATTCCTCATACAAGCCAGGGTGCTGTTGGTCTTCTTGGCCACCTGGGCACACTGCTGGCTCATGTTCAGCCGGCTGTCAACCAGCACCCCCAGGTCCTTTTCGGCCAGGCAGCTTTCCAGCCACTCTTCCCCAAGCCTGTAGCGTTGCATGGGGTTGTTGTGACCCAAATGCAGGACCCGCCACTTGGCCTTGTTGAACCTCATACAGTTGGCCTCAGCCCATCAGTCCAGCCTGTCCAGGTCCCTCTGCAGGGCCATCCTACCCTCCAGCAGATCAACACTCCCACCCAACTTGGTGTCATCTGCAAACTTACTGAGGGTGCACTCAATCCCCTCATCCAGATCATCGATAAAGATATTAAACAAGAATGGCCCCAAAACAGAGCCCTGGGGAACACGGCTCATGACTGGCCGCCAGCTGGATTTAACTCCATTCACCACAACTCTCTGGGCAACTCTCTTTTTGGTCTGTTCTTTGGCTACTTGCTACGGCAAACTGCAGGACAAAAAGAAAAATGCTAATTATTTACCTGAGCCTTAGTCTTGGAATTCTGGATTATTTCTGAATTTCTTCAGAATAAGAAATCTGAAGGTCAAAACAGGATGATACACTCAAGTTTCTCTCTGATGTAAATTGGTCTCACAGTGCATCTAAGTAATCTCTGTTACTGTTTTTTCAATAAAACATTTCCAGAAGGCCTCTAAATAATGTAAACTAATTGGATTGGGATTAGCTTCTAGACCATAATCAGCTGTGCCTTCTTTATGTTACAAGGCTATTATTTTACTACAGTTTATTTATGCCAAGCATGTAATGTTAATTGTTTATTACTGTGATTAAATCCCAATGAGGAAAAACAAAATACTGTATTAGTTGGTTTTGGTATTTACATTACTCAATTTTAATCATTGTAAATCTTTAATCTCTAAGGATGAATTTTTTTCTAATAAATACTGTAATAACAGTGTTGAGGTGTTCTTCACAACCTTATAGTATTACGCTGCACTCTTCATTGCATAAATGATGATCTTCTAAACAAAAATCAGAGCCTTGAGGCAACATGTTAGGACAAATCTAACTTTCCCAGAATAAGCAGCTTTCTCCAAATCCTATGGGTTTCACTCACTTGAGAGTAAACTCCAGTAAATCTATTCTGGGTTCAGTTTTTCATGTATCAATTCACTTTCACCAGAGAGGTATGCAACCTCTGTGGCCAGGGTATGAAACAGTCATATGGCAACCATTTCTAGGACATACAAAGAAACCGAAGAGCTCATACAAGAAATTACAGATAATATGAACTCTACTTTTTGGTATAGGCAAGAAATCCAGGCAGCTCTGGAGGACTCTGACTACGATCTTCCGTGCTGCTCTTTTTGCAGTCAACACATGATGAAATGTGTTCAAAATGCTTTCTGAAAACTATGATTTAGGATGACAGATTTTAAATGCACCCAAAGCAAGCCAATATATACTAATTTCACAAAAGAATGTCATTAACAAGAACTGTATAATTCTTGACACTTTTTTTTTTATTTTTTAGATAATGAGCATTTTATTCTATTATCTTCTTGTTGGTTTATTTCCCAATAAGAAAAGGTATTGTCGTTGGCAGGGAACTTTGTAATTACTTTATTACTGTAAGGATTCATGGCAACAATTTCATTAGGTTCTTCTCTCTTCCCTTTTCCTCTTTCACAAAACCCAGTTATGTTTTCCACTGCTTTTTCCCAGTTATCTTTTGCACTGCTTTTTCCACAGCTTTAACTGACCGTGCTCCCCAACAGCTGTTAAAGCCAATTAATTCCACAGATCTTCCTGCACCAATTTAACTTCAGCAGTTCTCTGCTCTACTAGATATAAATGAGGGAGGTAAACCAGAAGTGGAAATACTGTGTATACGGTGTTTCAGATGCAAGAAGTGTCTTATGCAAATAAATAAATTTGTACACATTTAACAATCTGTCCAATCATGACTTAAGTCTCTTGTCTGAACTGACCAATCATGATTAAAGTAACATAAGAGGTCAATGAGCTCACAGTATTTCTAAAGTCTTTTCTATTATTCATGAAGCATCTTAACTACTTTTGCTTCAGGTGGCAAACAACACAGAAAGATCTCTGACCTTGACACAAACAAGATGACATTTCAGTACTGTATGTTTGTATTAGGCACTTTTCACATACGCTAGAGCGAAGACATATTTCCCCTGGAGCTGCAGTACACTGATGACCTATGGTTTGTTCATCAAAAGGCTATTATAATTGACTCTTAATATATCAAACTCTTTCATGCAGGCAGATCCACTTATACACAGATTGATTTCTAGTTTCAAAACCCATACACTCTAATTTTTAAATACTTAAGATTATCTTTTCCCCATGTAGAGAAGAGAGAGTGATAGAGTAATAACAGCACAAAAGTAGAAACATTCTGGCTAGCATCACTTTGACAAAATTTCTTCTAGAGATGTTACAGGAGGTGTCTGTAGTGGGTGTATAGCAAATCGAAAGAAATAACTGTGCTGGTATGGCAAACAGAGCAACTGCACAGTTACTGAGGGGTTGCCTGTGTCAGCCACCCTGCTAGAGGTTAACTCCTCACAATAAACAACAGGGATAATAAACATTATCAACCCCCTACTCCACCACAACCATCTTTCTTCTCTGCACTACAATGTCAGAATAAGGTGAAAACCCTGACTACTTATCACCTTTTACCTCTTCCTTAGTGATTTTATTTCTGTAGATTTGTTCTTACTATTGCATCTGACCTGAGCTGCTGAAACCTAGTATTGTCCTCAGAGGGAGGAGCTACAAATGATTGACCGTTAATCCTGAAACTGGCTTGCTGAAGTAAATGGGAATAAGTAGTCAACCATGGCCTTACCACAGAAAACACGACTTCATGCAGCTTTAAAGAAATATAAAATAATTGCAATTGTATAAATCCTATCAATTAAATATCAATTAAAAAAAGCCCAACTCAACCTTTCATTCTTGTCTAACACTAAGGTGAGTGCATTAATACTGGCATAAACTATTCCCAAATTTACATCCTATAAATTTATTTCTGAGCTCTGTTTCCTAGGATAATCCTGTTTTCTTGATGTAGGAAACCATAATAAAATACAGCAAAACAACAAAGAAGACAAACCCTGAAACCTAACACACATGAAATCACTAAAGGAGAAGGTGGGTGGAGATTCAATTAGGTGAAGGAGACATTATTTCCTTAATGCGTGTACAACTGCCAAAGTCTAAGAGCCATGTAAGAAATCTAATTCCCATTGTACGGTGGGAACACTTCAAGACCAGCTTCCCCTTTCACAGGTATGAAAGCTTTCAGAATTCTGTGAATACGTGTAAAATTTACTTTCCATTTAAACCTAGGCCCAAGCTTTGGGAATTCTGTAAATCCATGTAGAATTCAAATTTCACTTAAGAAGAAATGGGTTTTTTTATTTTTTTGAAAATATGAAGAAAAATTCACAGATGTGACCCTGATGTAATATTGTTCTTATAAAGTAACAAAAACATAAACCCCACCCATTTAAATGTTTGTTTTTAAAATTCTTTATGTCCAAGGAAAGGTCACCTTTTTTGGACACTCTTTGATTGAATCAGATTGTCAATATTGACCATATGCTGTAGGGAAAATCAAGGTGTAAAAAGTTTCAAAGTCCAAAGAACCAGACATTTTAATTAATAAACACAAAGTTCATAACGCTCTCTACAACTACCTGAAAGGAAGTTTAGGTGAGGTATGTGTTCGTCTCTTCGCCAAGGTAACTAGCGATAGGACAAGAGGAAATGGGCACAAGCTGCACCAGGGGAGGTTTAGATTGGATATTAGGAAAAATTTCTTCACAGAAAGGGTAGTCAAGCATTGGAACAGGCTGCCCAGAGAGATGGTGGAGTCACCATCCCTGGAAGTGTTCAAAAAACGGGTACATGTGGCACTTTGGGACATGGTTTAGTCTAGTCTACCCTTGAGTGGTTTAGTGTGGACTTGGTAGTGTAGGTTAATGGTTGGGCTGGATGATCTTAAAGGTCTTTTCCAACCTAAATGATTCTATGATTCTATGATAAACAGATAGACAGAGAGACAGATAGACAGACTGAAAGAGGTGCGAAGTGGAAACAAAGTTGCCTTACTGTGGGAACTTTAATACTATGCTGAAAAAAAGCAGATTAATTTCATCAAAGTCAGAAAGGCTAGTTCCAGTCATTTAATCCTCTAATTTAGTCTCTGGTAACCTATTGTTTTTCATTTATCTGGAGAGTTGCATGGGCCATTTTTAAGCCATCTACTGCTGAATGTGAACTGCTAATAAAGTAGTATCTTTATGCAATTATGAGTAACTGAGAAAACGTCCTGAAGTGGTTGTATTTCTCTCCATGCTTTTAACATTCCTTATTAATATATTTGACCAAAAAAATTGTTTAAACCGCAAATAGCAGCTTGGGAAAAAGGCATAGGCAAGACATGTCCAAGACAGATAGTATAGTAAAGGAGGCAGCAGACAAATCTTTGTTCTATGCTATAGCTGTTCAGTGCTTATACAAAATTATTCAGAGGACTCTGTTCATATCTTTCATATACACTAAAGCAAGGTAGTGCCAAAATCTGCCTATAGTTAAAAGTCTGCAAAAATTGTACTACTTTTGAAAAAGTCAGTCTAAAATTGTAGTCTGCTAAACAAGAATCCTTTCCTTGCTTGGATTACGCTATTTATTTCCTTCTTACACAACACGTACAATAAAAATAACCACACACTTGGAGATGGCTTCTGGTCTCAGTATTTAACTGGTGTACTTCTGTTAGCTTGAGAAACTTACTCCTGATTTACCCTCAAACCCTGACACAGATGAGGTTTATACTACCAAGGATAATTTATGAGACATGCACTGACTTGTGTAATTAATTCCCTGTTGTGGTAGGTTAGCCTTGGCAAACAGCTGAAATCTCACCCAGCCACTGACTCCCTCATGCCCCTTCCTCAGCACTGTGGACAGGCAGAGAAAACAGGTTGAAAGAGCTGGGTCAAGGTAAAGGCAGAGAGATTGTTTACCAATTGCCTTAGTGGGCAAAACAGACTCAGGAAAAGTTAGTGTAATTTATTGCTACTCAAAATACATCTGCATAGTAAGAAACAAACACAAAAATTAAAACACCTCCTTTCTTCCTGTCCACACAGGTGGCAGTGCAGATGTCTGCTCTGCCATGGAGCACCTCTTCCCCTCCTCCTCCTCCACCCTTGCTGTTCCCTGTGTTGTTTCCCACTCTGTTTTTGTTCCCTCCTCTTCTGCCTGTCTGGTATTGTTGTCCTTTCTTAAACACGTTTTCACAAGAGGCGCCACCAGCTCCACTGACGGGCTCAGCTGTGTCCTGTGGCAAGCCTGCTGCAGAGCTGGCTGGAACCAGCTGTGCCTGGCACTGCTCCCTTCTTGCAGAAGCCAGGCCTGCAGCCACCCCGCTGCCAAAACCTTACCAGCTATACCCAAAACACTTCTATATTTATACTGTATTTTGACTTCCAATTTAACAAGACTAACCTCAGTTACGAGACCTAAAATTTAGCAAATTTTGTCACAGAAGCAGAAGATGGTGAAATGGGATTTTATCTTATCAGCATTTGGGCAAAGCTTGTGACATGGTTTTCAGTTTGTTGCAAGTGGTCATGAGAAATCTCAGCATTCGGGCCATCTTTCAAATAACATGAATTTAGAAGCACATGGCTGCCAGTCACACCCTGATAGTGTAGATTTTCATGCAGTTTAAACAAGAGCTATATTTTGCAGCTTTGTAATTTGAACTACGTGAAATAAATATTCTGGTATGCAAGCCATCACATTTATGCCTACATCTCAAATTTGTATTTTCATAACATACAAGCTGTGCACACACCAACATTGTATTTTCCCGTTGTCCATTAATAAATAAAATTTTACTTAATATGTCAAAAATGTTTGTAACAAACACAAATTATGTTTAATTTAAGGTTTTTTCAAGTTAATCCAAGGGCTGCATGTTTGGGAGAAAAAAAAATTAAAAAAAAAAACCTGAAAAAGAAATGTTGCAAATATATGATGGGGTTTTGTTTTATTGATGTGCATTAGCAAAGGCAACAAAAATAAAGCCATTATACGGTATTTTTTAAATTATTTAGAAAACCAGTAATATTTTTAATGAAAAACACTGGCTGGAATACCACCATTTAAAAAATAAGCAAGTAAGCTAGCAATGCCGTATGCAACATTCAGTTATGGCTCATCAATTTGATTAAAAGTAATGTTAAAATGAAAATCACAAAATCTCAAGGCCAGTATACAAGCTTGTTTCTATAAGGTTCTGGACAGAAAACACACATCAAAGGCACTTTCTTTAAAATCTGGTATGAAAGAGATGCAGTAATAAGAATTGAACATTTTTGGCTTAACATCTGAATCTACAAAATACGTACATATGTTTTTTCTTTTAAAAATATATCTTGTATCAGGAATAGTGTGGCCAGCAGGAGCAGGGAGCTGATTGCTCCCCTGTACTCGGCACTGGTGAGGCTGCACCTGGAATACTGTGTCCAGTTTTGGTCCCCTCAATACAAGAAAGACATTGAGGTGCTGGAGTATGTCCAGAGAAGGGCAACAAAGCTGGTGAAGGGTCTGGAGCACAGGCCTTATAAGGAGCAGCTGAGGGTACTGGGGTTGTTTAGTGTGGAGAAGAGGAGGCTGAGGGGAGACCTTATGGCTCTCTACAACTACCTGAAGGGAGGTTGTAGTGAGGTGGGTGTTGGTCTCTTCTCCCAAGTAGTCAGCGATAGGACGAGAGGAAATGGGCTCAAGCTGTGCCAGGGGAGGTTTAGGTTGGAAATTAGGAAAAATTTCTTCACGGAAAGGGTGGTCAAGCATTGGAACAGGGTGCCCAGAGAGGTGGTGGAGTCACCATCCCTGGAAGTGTTCAAAAAACGGGTAGATGTGGCACTTTGGGACATGGTTTAGTCTAGTCTACCCTTGACTGGCTTACTGTGGACTTGGTAGTGTAGGTTAATGGTTGGACTGGATGATCTTAAAGGTCTTTCCCAACCTAAACGATTCTATGATTCTATATGAGTAATCCCATCACTGTTCAGCTCAGGTACATGTGTCCATGCCTAGCTGAATGGGCAAAGGATCAATCATGTGAGGCGTTCTGTTGAAAAAGACTCTACTTGCAAGAATTAGGGCATTAAGCGTGGCGAGAAAAATGGGAGCAAATTAAACTTCTCTCCATGTAACCTCTGAAACAGAGTATTTGCAAAGCACTGGAAAGGAGATAGCTAACTACCACAAACCACACGTAGCTCCAAACAAGTCTGGTGAGCTAGGCACAGGGCATACCTAGTCTATCATTTCTTCTGCTGACAGCCACTGTATATGCAGCAGCAGTGTCAGGGCACTGTCCTGTCCTGACCAAATGGCCACCACACTCACCTGTCCTGTCTCAGGCTGGGATCAAGAAGCGCTTGCACAAGTATTTGCTTCACTACCTGTATGGTGTGTTTTCTTCTCCTGTAACCCATTCACTTTCCACCCTTGTTTGATGATGATAAACAACCATCATATTACCCTTTGCAGGAATGGCGTTAGTGAGGGAAGAAAACAGACTGTAAGTCTGCCTACAGCAGATGTACATTTCTGCAGTCCACCATTCCTCTTCTTTAGTTTGCCACAACAGTCAAAGTCATAACAAGAGGTTACTTTGTGCAGAATGAGGTATTATGACCCTAATGGAATACAGAGAAATGCAGGCTTGGTACAATAGCAGCAACTTTGAGAAGTGGAGACATGGTGCAGATGAGCACACTCATGGGACTGTCAAAAAAGGGACCCAGCCTGGCACTGGAGACCCCACAATGCTCCAGTGCTCAGTTAAAGAACTGCAGACCTGCAGCTGGGTGACAAAGTGAAAAGGGAAACAACATCTAACATACATGAAAGGCACAGTATACAATAAAATCAGATGTAACATGAACTTGCAGACTGGTGAAGAAACAGCAAGGTGTACAAGTGTGGTAGCAGACATATAAAAATGACCCCAGGTGGATCCTAGAGGGAGGAAGAAGGATCAACATCAACATTGCATTTCTCAGACTTGCAATGATGAGAACTTGCTGTATAGCCTGTACTGCCAGACTGAAGCCATCAACCTCAAGACTTCAGAGGGGCACTGGAAGTATGAGCACAACACCAGAAAAAGGGGGAACTACCAGCAAGTGTCTGTGTAACAAATTTAATTGTATGATTATTTTTTAAATATCTTTTGTATACTAGTATTGATGGTTGCTTTTTTTTTTTTTTTCCCCACTCTGTTCTGTAATAGCTAATTTTGGACTAGTAATACTTGTTTGATTATACTGTTACATTTAAATTACACTAATAGAAAATTCTTGTATTTACATATAATATCCTTTTCATACATAAGACCCTGACCATTCTCTTGAAAGGACAGAAGTGTATAGATAAAGTAGAAGACAGTGACCTAGGAAAACATTAATAGAATCCATTTGAACCTAAAATAATCATATTTTACAATTCTTTGTAACCCTTTATGCAAGAAAAAGCAAGTTCACCAACATATATAGTGGCCCAAATATGCTTCCTGGATGGCCTGAGAGCCAAAGGCCATGGTAAGACTTACATTAATAAACGTTCATATGTTTTATTAACTTTAGCACTTCTTTTTCTATTAAAAATGCAGAAACACTGTTAATAATACAAAAATCTGAAAGACTCTGTAATTTTCCATGCCTTTCATGTTCTTCACTCTGTTATTTTTGACTTGCAAGTAAAGTTAATAACGTCTATAAATATAATGCTCCTTTAATGCAGCCTCTGAACGAATCTCATTATGATGTACTCCCTAGAGAGGAAACTTGTATGTTAAGAGCAGTTACACACATCCCTTCACCTGAGCAGAAAGAGGTTCAAAGTACAGTTCAGAAATACAAAAAAACCCCTGTACTTTGCAAATCAAGTTGCAAACCAAATAAAAACACCTAGGAGAAATCTATACCATAATATAGTAACTCAATGGCAACTCAAATCAAGAAAGGAGCTGCTTGTAGTTTACAGCTGCTTCTGCAGTCGACAAAAACACACTTTATAGAGAGCAAACACACTGTTTCTAAATATGCTATAGCACCATCTTAGCCCAGACATAACTTGACACCTGTGATGTAACTGATGGATACTAGAGAATATCAAAGAATGCATTGTGCAAAGTTATTATCATCTTAAAGCATGCATTTTACTACCAAATTCAGATTTCTTCTCTAATAGGACAAGATTTCATTTTCAAAAAAATGGGAATTGAAGTATACCAAATAACCACCTTGCTTCTCACCAGCAGAGCTGCTCCCAGGATACTATATATGATGGAAAAATATCTCCAAGATAGCAGAAAGGTGACAGCAGGAAATTGTTTTTATATGCTTACAGTAAGCAGTGCTTTAGAAGCTTTTTTTATTAGCATGAATGGAATCTACATGAAAATGCATACAGGCAAGAAGCAGCTATTCAATATGCTGCTTCCCATCTGCAAAAGTCCTCAGGTGGTTTTTAAATTAAGAGTTTATTCCCATTTCATACCATGACCCGTATGGCCACGCATCTCTCAGCAATATATATGACATTTCTATGTGTAGAAGTCTTGTCTAAGCATCTCCATCCCTCTCCTTCCCTTCAGGATTACAAGCTACTTGATTATGCTGGTCTTGTAATCACGTTCACAAAGCTGCAGAACCTCCTCCTTTGTTGCATATATGTGTGTATTTTTAATGAAACAACATTATGGAACACGAACTGAAGATATAACCAACAAGTTATGCGTAAGACTAGCTTGGATTATACAGAGCAAGAATCACAGACAGGTTTTGCTGGATTGTAGCAACAACAATTTTCCTAAATTTTAGTTAGCGCTAAAATTGTAAACCTGACTTGGAAAATGAAGCAAGGTCTTGAAACTCAAAATTTTATTTCACAAGGGTGTTTTTCAGTACTCCCACTGAATCTGGCATAGCTGGCAATCCCCCTGGTCACATTCTTACCTGCATAAATTAATTTAATAAGTATTTTATATTGCTCACATCTTTATTGAAGCCTTCCTTATATGGATAGCTACAAACAGTTGCTTCTATTAGAAAGAGCAGAGCACAGTGCAGCAAGAAAAATTAATCCAGTACATCTATGGACTACCATATTTCAAAGAACAAAAATAAACAGATGAAGCTTAGAAATACCTTCATTCAGTAATTACAGTGTTTTTGCAGAACTCTGTTTTCCTTACCATTTCTGCTTCTAAAGTGCATTCTGATAAGCCTAAAGACGTTGTGTTCAAGTTACTTAGCATTTATGTTTTAAACTTTATTATGTACATTCAATTCACAAAAGTCAACAGTATTATAGCTATGCCATTTATGCTCTCAGCCTTGTGAGCCTATCTGCCAATCTCTACTTTAGAAAACATACTGACAACAGGAAAAGAACACTTGAAGACAAAGCTAATTCTGGATTATTTTCCTGTCAAGCTTTACATTTAAATGGCAAACTTTACCATCAGAATAACTTTAAAATTTAAGTATTATACTTAAGTAATTAGATGGCTACCATTGTGAAGGTACTTTGTATTTTTCCCTCTAAACTGGTCAGATTAAAGTCACCCATATATTTTAGAAAACAACATTGCATTTGGGAGCTGAGAATATGTAAGTAAGGTTTATGTCCTACACTGACAAGTAGTATAGTTTAAGACGTGCAAAAGACCAGGACATAGCACTAAGAAAATGGCTGTTAATAGACTCAAACTTATTTGAGAGAAACAACTCACGGTGAGTTTATTCATCCTACTTCTCATTTAGGTCCCTCTGGCTTTCTCATACAATCCCCAGACAACTCATTAAGTTCAGAATTAAAATGAAGGTTGGGCAGGGTTGCTTTCTCAACAGACTAGTCAAAAACTTATCGGGCAAAAGCTGAAATGAAATGCCACGCATCGTCAGCCGCTTTCCTCAATTGTCTAGTCCTGCTTTAAACGCAGAAAGGAGGACTCCATGTTGTTCCTGTTGCCTCACATGACAGCTGTCATCCATACAATGAGAAAGAAACAGACATTATGAGCAGTTTTGGTACCTAAAACATTTACTGACACATTTCCAGGTTTCTAGAAACTCCACAACTTTATTCTTTTGCGTGTAAGATGGAGGCTTTCATGGCACCGTATCTTAAAATGCATCACAAAGCCAGTAAAGTAGCCTTTGATTTTTCATTGTTTGTTTTATTCTGTCATGTGTACCTCAAAGCTTCATGTTGGGAAGATTCACAAATAATATGAAAGGGGTTGTTTGCAAAGCAGTTGTGAAACATTTAGTTTGCAAACTGCTTATAGTTTTTGCAACTGCTGTTGTGAAACTGAGAAACAAAGTAAGTCCTGTAAGGGCAAAAAGCTCCACTAATTACACCCTATTTTAAAACTGAACTATATTTGTAATATCAAAAGTGAAAATGTAGAGTAAGTATTTTTCTTCTGTTGCTGGTTTGGGGGGTTTTTATGTTTGGTGGGTTTTTTTTAAGGAAACAATTCTTTAGAGGTGCTTCACTCGCTTTCCTGGATACCGACATCTCTCTGGCAGGAAGAAATACAGACATTAGCACTTAGGCATAGTACTTATGCATATGAAATAGCTAGAATAGGTTTATCTGACCTGGCAACAGAGCTCTATGATTCAGAAGACAATGTAGTAATGATTTAACTGTTGATCGTTATGAAGACTGAGATGCTTGTTCTTTTCTTTCTGTGAATGATGGGAGTAACTGTATATTTAGGAAAAGAATGGAACATCACCAATTTGCCTGATATTAGAAGCCTCAAAAGGCTGACAGGAAGTCTTACAACTCACATGACAAATCATCCAGATATTATTCCTATAGCATGTATTTGATACATGTATGATATACATACAGTTGATATCTGTAATTTACTGACATCAAGCAGAGAATACACTTCCTTTAGTTTCATGGAACTATGCAGCTCCCTAAGAGCACACACATCACATATAAGGATGATGTACTAAGAGTCCTTGTTAATTTTAGATCGTGTCAGGCCCGTACGTATTAGGCTGGCTAAATTACCTCTTTCAGCAGTACTTTGTACCTCCTTAGAAGACATCTAGAAATAACCCCAGGTCATTATATCTTTTTAGAATAAATAGCTATCTAAAATTTTTATAAATATATATATATTTTTATGTACATATGTATGTGTTTGGTTATCAACCACATACCCATTCCAGAGAATTCATGATACTAGATAAACTGATCACAGATATGTAGTATGCCAAATGCAATCAGACCTAATGTTGTATTGAGTCTCTGCAGCTGCTATGTTGTTTTTGCCTTGTTTTCACTTAAGATATTTGTATTAATTTTTACTGAGGATTTGCATTCTGTCTTCACATTTTTTTCATCGTGCCTCTTCATCTCCTTTCAATTTAGACTAATTCATTCTTCCTCTTTGAGGCATTATTGTCTCCCAGGACACTGACTTTGCCCAAGAATGTTTCATAAAGAGGTTAACAACCTACAGCACTGGCTAAGGCAACACCCAAACTGACAAGATTTGTAACCTGAGCAAACATTCAAAACTGTATTATGTTTTAATGGACTTCTCCTCCTGCTTGTGCTCAAATAAAGCAGAAAGTCAGACAATATATAATAGAAGAGACTCATTTCACATACTAGTTTGAAACTGATTATCTTCTCCATGTAAATAAAACCATCTTTGGTTTTTTACGTTACAAAATGTAGTGGCCATTTTTACTATTGTAAATGAAAGCAAAATTTAATTAACATTTTATATACTCTACATTCCATGCTCAGAAATGTAGGTTATTGGAGAACTCTACTTGTATCAGTATTTCAACATCGCTATGAACCACCCTTAGAAATTCTGTATTTCTTTCATTTCTAATCCAATCGGCAATAATTACCAATTTTTAACTGCTGTCTGTATGTTTGCTTAGGTTTCTCATTTAAAAAAAAAAACCAAAACACAAACTCTACCATCACTTAGCTTCTAACAAGAAACATGTAAAACTTTGTTCATCTCACTGGTAACTCTCATGGCTAGCTGTTCTCCACGATGTCCTATGTGGCTGTACTTCAGTCTCATCATTATCTCTAAATCTTTTAATCATGTTCTGCTGTTTTCCTATATACTTTTTTTTTTCTTTCTTCATATGCTTCAGAGCAAGTTCCCTGTCCTTAATGAGAGACAAGAACAGCGTTATTTCAGAATTCCTAGAGATCCATGCTGTATAAAAAGTTTCAAAATAATTACACAGAACAGGTGTATTAAAATATACAGACAGTAGAATAAACTCTTCATTTACATTAGCTTTAAATGGTCAGCTAGGATGAGACAGAAATATAAAATGAAACAGTGGTGAATATGTACCAAAATAATAGTATAATTTTAGGACTCGAAGGCCTAACACCTTAATTTAGCATATGCCACTGAATCAGTGCCAGAAACTGATGTTGCATAATAAAGATACTAAGGGTAATTTTAAAGATCAGCATCACTGAACCCACTAAAGTTAGACTTGTTCTTATCCTACATCTTTCAGAGGGTAAAATGTAGTTTAATTTTGGACTACAAGGTCATCATTTTAACTACAATTTTAGCTCATTTTTTTCTCAGTTTCAAGCAATACAAAAGTTTAGTGGAACCACAATAAATAGAAAGACAGGGCTTAGGTCAGGCAGATCAGCTTGGCATCTCTGCTTTAAAGTGTCACAAAATTATGCTTCCTGTCCACAGCAGTTCTAATAACATTTGTCTTCAAAGATCACTGCAAAAGAGATTCTTGCACCTCATAGACTTAGAAACTTCATGAAAAAATAATGCAAATTCTTTCAAGAACAGTTGTTTTCTCTGCACAGACCTGAGCCAAGTGATGGGTGAATGAACAAACAGGAAAAAAATACCCAGCTCACGAGTTCTCTGTATTTACCTAATGTATTTGTTTCCGAAATCGAAGTAGAGACAAGAGCAAGCACAACTGAAATTGGACAAAATGCAGTAGGCCGGCAGGGGCCTGCTACTTGCTAGAAAATACAAAGCTAATGTTTTATTTTTCTTTTTATGTGACAGCAGTGATTGTGTAAGAGAAGACAGGGAATAGGAGAAAAGGGACAAAAAAACTAGCAAAATGAAATTTTTGCTAATACCCTGAAAGCATCCAATGTATCTTTAGAAAAGGGGGATTCAGTGTCACAAGCATGTTGTCATCACAACAGAACAGCAACCAGTATACCAGAAGGAACACTTATTCTCCAGAAAAAATCAAGCTTGGGTGACTTCCAAGAGCCTTGAAGACCTTGGCATCTAAGTCTTTGGCATCTAAGGCCTTGGCAATGGTTAATCAGCCCTTGAAGTCATGGCACACTGCCATTTCCCAGTTCTTGGAGAAGATGAACAATTTGGACTGTGTTGTGAGAACACCAAGATCATAAAATTGACTTAGGCAGGAAGGATGCTTTTTGGACTGATGAACACTTTTCCAAGTGCTTATTTCATTTAGGAATAGATATTAAGGGGTCCAGGTATAGTAATAAAAAAACCAAAACCTATAAGCAGTTTTTAAAATGGTGGTAAAAGTGGAATTGGACAGATGGAACAAAGTCAAAGCTGGCAGAAATCTGGGCAGACTTCTTTATGATTATTTGAAATAATACTGAGAACACATACCAAGAATAGACTGGGCAAGGACACAAAGAAAGAGATAAAGACTGGCAGAGGCTCATAGTAATACTGTTAAATAATAAATGCATGCTGCTCATCACAGAATGTCATCTTTATTAATAAATCAGAAGACGGGCTGGTCCAAAGGATTTCTGGGTGCCTATCATTCTTGTAGCTAAGAACTGTATCCCTATTTTTCTTCATACTGAAGTACATGAATAATTCCTGGAAGCAAAGCATTGTAATTCTATTGTGTAAGACAAGGAAAATGCAGAATTTGAGTGCTCTGTGTATTGTCCAGTGATAACCCATTCATTTTTCTTACTAGAGTACATTGGAGGATAATCAGTCAGCCTGTAACTGTAGGTAGATACACATATATCATCTAGCTCTACTGGTTTGTTTTTTTAAGATTTTTATATTAAGTAGTATTGAGACCAGAGCAGAGGTCTCCTTCTTCCAGTGTTACAAAAGAGTCAGTCCTGTTCAAATCCAGGGACTTACCTTCTGCAAATGTCTATTGATTATATGAAATCTCATGGGAGAATATTAAGACGATCAAGTTGATGGAGCGCACTTCAGAATTAACTAGTCTCCACATTAAACAGATACTTTGTATATATAATGCTACCACCTTCTACGTAGCTGCCTATAAAGCATACTAGCTTTATGCTATGCTTCAAATTTCTAAAGATAAATCTTTATTGCAATCCAAACTATAACTGTAATTTTTTGAGGGTGGGAAGATGAAAAAATCTAGGCAGAAATGTAGATCAGCAAAGTTTAAAAGAGGTTAGGATATACAAAGTATTCTGCATGGAAAACGAAAAGGGAATTTAGAATGTTAGGTTGTTGTCACATGACCAGATTTACCTCTGTTTGGTATCAAAAGACTCACTTGTATGAAACACAAAGTTAGGGGTTCATCCAATACAAGAAGTCAAAATAATTCCCACTAAAAATTTGAGATATGTTAATGAGCATTTTAAAACTGTCCCTTTAATGCACTGGGAAAAAACTTCATGGGTATGTTCATCCACTAAATAATTCTAGAAACTTTAAGCTAAGCATCTACCAAAACGTTTGTCCCAAATCTCAAGTTCCTGTAAAGGCTGTGCTGTTAACCAGAACAGCCTGCCAAGATTTCTGGTTTCTATTAATTACTCCAAAAATATGGCAGACCTACTCAGAGAAATTAAGGGACAGCATGGTATATGTTTTAGTTAAAAATTATCAATTCAAAGATGATTTTCACTGTTGTTATTTTTTACATGGCTGTTGATATCAATCTGTTATTTTGCTTTTCACACAAGAATTGAATAAATTAGGAGAATATTTACAGTAACAAAGAGACAGCTGAAGTGCAAATTTTTTTTTCTCTATTCTTCTGCATGTTTAACATGTTAGATACACTCAGGCAGACATATCATATATAGAATCATAGAATCATAGAATCATAGAATCGTTTAGGTTGGAAAAGACCTTTCAGATCATCCAGTCCAACCATTAACCTAACATTACCAAGTCCACCACTAAACTAGTTAATGGTAGAGTAGCAATTTCATGTTTCCTGGCTTGGTGGCTGGATTATTTTTAATAAAAGTAAAAACTAGGCCTCATTAAGATTGGAAAGGACCTCTAAGATCATCAGTCCAACCATCAACCCAACACCAACCACCATGCCCACTAAACAATGTCCCCAAGTGCCACATCTACCCGTTTTTTGAACACTTTCAGGGATGGTGACTCCACCATCTCTCTGGGCAGCCTGTTCCAATGCTTGACTACCCTTTCTGTGAAGAAATTTTTCCTAATATCCAATCTAAACCTCCCCTAGTGCAGCTTGAGCCCATTTCCTCTTGTCCTATCGCTTGCTACCTGGGAGAAGAGACCAACACCCACCTCACTACAGCCTCCTTTCAGGTAGTTGTAGAGAGCGATAAGGTCTCCCTTCAGCCTCCTCTTCTCTAGGCTGAACAACCCCAGTTCCCTCAGCTGCTCCTCATAAGACTTGTGCTCTAGACCCTTCACCAGCTTCGTTGCCTTCTTGTGGGTTTGGAAAACCTTATCAAATATACTGATTTTAGAACTTCACAAAACATTGAACTTCAGTCAGCAACACTTTCGTCTTGCTTGATATGCTAGTGCCTTCTTATGAATTACTCCGTATTTTCAGAATAACTGTAATAAAATGTAGAACTGTGCTTGTATTACTGGGCATTGATATATACTGCTTACCATAAATTTTTTAAAAAATGTGTTAAATGTTCAAATGTACTGACATATGTACTTTCATATGAAACATTGGTTAGAGACCAAGAATGCTCAGGTAAGAAGAGGAAAGTCTAAACACTGTTATCTTTTTGCTGTTAAATAGTGTGTCAGAACTAGACAAAAGCACTCCCACCACTGAAGATCAAGTATTCTTGACTCTGGTCACAGAGAGAAAACCTGGACCAGCTGTTTAGTGATTCTTCAGTTCTTCAAATCCTCATTTTTCTTTTCTTTTGTGAAGCAGGATTAGAATTTACCTGAGCTTCGTTCTTTCTTCCTTCTTTCCTCCCACAGCATTTAAATATATAAACAGGAAATTTAAAAAATTTACTAGTTACAAATGATCAAAGTGATACATACACATTTTAAAAATGGTAATCTCTTCCAGGAGCAACTATTATCATCAGGTCTGTAAAGCACATCTCACATAAAAGTTTAAGTAAAACTAAGTACTAGCATCTATGAAAATATCTTGTGCAGTACAACATTGTGAGCTACTCTTTTAGCAGCTGGTGGTTTTTTTTGAAGCCTCTTTCCACAAAGGAAATATATAGGGTAAAAGATCTATGAAATATGAATACTCTCTCTGACTCTCTCAAGTTACCAGCCCCCCCTGTTTTGGTTACTTACTCCACTGAATTGTGTATACTTGCCTCACAGTGACTTAAAGAATGTGCTACTCCAATTGATAAGCTTCTTTGAATGGAAACAATTCAAGAAATGTATGACTATAAATGTAAATCTGCATATAAAAATGCAAATACCGGCATTCAGAAACACTGTCAATTTGGACTTCACTAGGGGAATTTTGTTACATAGAAGAAATTGTTGGCACATTCTTGTTTCTGTAGCTTTTTCTCTAAGCCTTTTGTCTCTCAGAATAGTGTGGTATAGTTTTAAAAGATGGAAAAAATATTTCAGTAGGTCTAAATCTTGTTTGTCAGAGAACAAACAATATCAACTTAAGTTTCAATGCAGTACGCTGAATGTACTGCAAACAATGAAGTCTACAGCTAGTGCTGGACTCATCTACTAGCACAATCATGTGTGCTTATGTTGAACAGATCAACCCCAGCTTTCCTTAAAGAAGATGTGCATAGCAAGCACTGTAGTGAAAACAAAGTCGTCTGCTGACTTCTGCTGTCTTGTTTGTACATCAAAATTCGATGACCCATGAAACATCAAAGGCAGATTCACAGATGCTATGACAGATAAGAAAACATTTGAAAAAGTTTATATCCTTTAAATATTTTTTCTACTTTTGTCTTTAAAACTTTCATTTGATTTTCTTACAGCAACTATTCTGGTTACATCTAGAAATCTTTAAAAATCAGTCTTTGAAATGGAGAAAGTGTCATCAGATGTGTAACAGCTACAGACTTTCTCCAAAATGACACTTTGTCAGAGTAATATAAAAATTAAGTCCCTTGTACATTTAGTATGGCAGGTAAATATATTCTAGCTTCTTCATAACTGCTCTGTTTAAGAGGTAACTGAGAAATATAGTTGAATGCTTGATCATAATGACTTCAAAAAAGTTAAACAGATTTTAAAGCAGTCTGTAAATCATTATACGTAGTATGTTGACAAAAAAAATCACTTCTTGCTCTTTGTCAAGTGCAGCAGGGAGCAGGTTGGGGGTTTTTTTTAATTTTCATTTTATCTTTTTGTGTATTGCTAATTACAATAATGAAGAAGTCCCTAACCCTCAAGATTGAATCCAGTCTACTCAGCATCAATAATCCCATATTTTTAAATCATACCATCTCTTTTTAAATCAGTTTTGCTTATGAGAACTTTGAAATTAACATCATACCAAGTTTCTGAAATTGAATGCACAATGTGTTGCCCTCATAAAATGGAACTGCATCTCTGTATTGAGATTTTGATCTTAATTAATGAAAGTCAAAAAACGGAGAGAAGCACTGGCAGTAACACTGGCCTATGACCATTCTTGGAGAAGCAGTTTAGCTGTGAAATGTGTTTCCCTCTAAACTACACAATCAGGAGCTCACTCATACTGGCAGGGACCTGGGGAGGTCTCCCGCCCCAGACCCTACCCAGAGCAAGCTCAGCCATGGGGTCAGACCAGGCTGCTCAAGGGCTTCACCCAGTTGAGGCATAAAACCCCACAAGGCTGGACACAGTCCAACCTCCCTAGGCTCCAGCCCCACCACTTGGCTGTCCGTATGGGAAAAGGCTTCTCCTTACCTCCAGCCTGAGCCTCTGTGTTTCAACTTGTGCCACCGCCTCTCACCCTCCCACCATGCACTGCTGCAAAGAGCCTGGCTGCACCTCCTCCATCCCTCCTGTCGGTGCTGGGGATGCTGTTGGGTGCCCCTGAAGCCGTCCCTTCTCCCAGCTGAACCAGCCCCAGATCCGCAGCCTCTCCTTGCAGGGGAGTGAACCAGACACAGTGCCTCAATGGCCCTCCCTCAACGCCTTTCATTTTATCTGTATTTTTACTGTATTGGGGTGACCAAAACTGTCATGAGTAACAGATGTGGTGTAACAAGCCCTGAGCACATCATTAAATAATTCTTGCCTTGATCTTCTGGCTCTGTCCCTGTTCATACAGCCCCAGATACTGTTGCCTGCCTTTGCAGAAATCCTAGCCTTCATTTGGTTATACGAGGCATAAGCTGGTTTCCTTAAACAGCCACATACCCAAGTGTCTTATAAGTTAGCTACTGAAATATTAGCACAAATATCCTGTTCCCTAAACATACAATGACTTAAAATTTTTGTTTACTTAGGAACACTCTGTTCTAACATAAAATTTACATTCAGCAAGTTGGCTGTGACTTCCAATACAAAATTGTTAAAAATAATACTGTTAAGATGTGCTTTCTTTTGGCAATATATCTGGAAATAACTTGTTAAGTTGTCAAATTCTTCTTTTTCCTGGGCACCATTAAAGAAATCTATTCTGTCAACCACTTCTTCAAGAAATCAGTTTATTAGAAATAATGTGCCTCAAAAGATATTAAAACAATGACAGTGGGACATTAATGTAGGTCTATTTAGCATGTTTTATTAACTGACAGGTTAATATTTATGTAGGCTACAAGTGCCATAAATAATTGGACTAAACTCGTGGTCTTCATTTTAATGTTTTGTATTTCTTTGGGGGCTTTTTTTTTGTCCCCAGAGCCATTTTTTTTTTTTTTAATTACAAAGAGAGGCAGAAATGTCAAGATGCTTGCTATCAAAACTATTTTACCATCACGTTATACAGTTTATGAAGCTGCCTTTCCACAGATATACAGTAAGAACATAAAACAGTCACTATGTGACATTTAGCTTAGTACACATCTGTTAATGGCCAAGATCAGATGCAGAGATAAGAGTGTAACAGGACAAATATATCATGAACCTTCCTCAACGTATTATCCATTCATCCAGTGATTTGAAGCTCAGGGACCTGTTATATTTGGGTACTCTTAAAAATATACTTTGGTGTACTCCTAGAGCAGAAAGGTGGAGCTATTCCATGCTCTGTTATTTTCTGTGTTTTCTATTAGAGCTCTATAATCCCACATCTGCAAATTTCATAAATATCTGGAATTGCTAAAAGTAGGAGGAAGCTCAAGTACTAACGACCTGAAATACACTTTGCAAATTAAATTCAGTCAGCCCCCACAGGTGTCTGACAAACATCACTTCTACCTAATCTCACATTTACTAACTCATAGGAGGTATTAAAATCCTTTTAAAAAGAACTGCTTACTGATCCACTTGCCTTGACAGGAATAAATGTATACAGAATGAGAACAGGCAGAATTAAAAAAAAAAAAAAATAGTGCCAAAATAAGTGGCAATAAAATAAATGAAAAAAGAAATCATGTGTTTGTGATGCCATTTCCAATGGATGGTTTTCCAGTTCCCATTTTGCTTTACAAATGCATGCTTATATTGCCAAATTTCATGGAAATGAGCAGCACAGCCATTTAAAAGACATCAAATAAACATCCTTTTTATTACAGCGAAATGCAAATATCAAGTCTTAACAAGTAAATCTAGGGTCTGTAATTTTAAAGCAGCAATAACAATAACCTCAGGCTATGTTTTCATTTTGTGGTTTACTTTATGAGAAGCAACTGTTATTTCTGTGTGGCACTTCAATGAGTCAGAGGCATGCTCATTCAACTTAAAACAGTGGTACTCTGGCAGTACTTGTGAGGGAAAGTCAATGATTATTGGTAAATCCAATCACACTGCCCATCATACTGCCAGTGACAAGGCTTTTAACCTGTTTCAAATTTAAATGTCAATGTTTGCATAAACATTTCTCAGGAAGTTATTAAACTTAAGCAGGAATATCAATGAACCTTGTGATAAAATTCTGTAAGTAGAAAAGCTCTAACACATGCCTTCAGAACCCAGGTAATTATACTGGAAGTTTCTTAACAGACAGCTAGAAGACAGCAATGAATGTTTTGCCTCTCTGTGGCTGTCCTTCCACAGACACAAAAATAACACACCTTTACTTCAGAAGACAGGAGTTTTACAGATAGATCTAGCCTCTATACCAGTTTTAAACAGCTGAAGAATACATAAACCCAAAGAGATTATGTCCCTGAGAGAGATAAGGCATTTTTGTCTTTGTAGATATAAAATATTTACTGATTTTATTTCCTCATATATAAGAAATCCATATAAGGAACAAATACTTAAACACACAGATGGAACTAACTGGTAAAAAAACTAAAAATAATTCTGATAAAAAGATTGCAAGCTGTTAGAATTTCAGGATAACTCAGTACCTTAAAACAGCAATAAAACTGTAAAAAAAGTTTACCTTTGGGAGTCATGGTGGAGAACAATATGCAAATTTGTTTAGCATATTCTATAGAATAGGTAGTATACAGAGTAGATATTTTAAATTAGTACTCAAGAAAGAGTAAAACATTTAACACTCTGTTTAATACTGTATAGACTTCAAACACCCTGTTTCTATTTCAGTATTGCCATGGCAAATTCTGACAAGTCATATGATCCTCCTGCTACACTCAAAAAGTCCAAGATGAAGAATCTATTGCCATTATTTTAGCTACAGACAATTTTATTTACTTTCTTCATAGTCAATTTTTATTTATAGTCAATTTGAAGGGTCTCAGAGAAACTATGGTGGTGTATCTTTTGGAGCCTATTCACCAAAGGAATTTTTTATTCTTTAGCCCTGAGCACCAAGTCTTCAAGCCCACTTATGTCTATGGGATTCCTCACAGAAATGTTAAGTTTGACAGCCAGGCTCCATGGCTAAAGCACACACCTTCCTAAAATGTGATTAATTTTACAAGACAATAATCACCATCATCACAAGAAATAGACCGAAAGCTCCACTGTGAATATCTTTGTATTTCTCATATGTGGTCAAATTAAACCAGAATTGGTTTGGTGATCTTACACTTCTAAGGAGCTGGCAAATAGATTGTAATGGAAACTTCATATTCGAAACCTCATGAGATGCATAAAATCTTGGGTTTATCTCTGCCAAAACCCTGCTTTACAGGGAAGAAGATGCTACAATATTTATTTATGTAAATAATTTATTTAACTGAAAATCACATATGTGGTAGTTTATCCATTATGTAATAGAAGTTATTCAACACATCTTGAGAAAGTCCTGGATAAGAATCTTCCATTCAGTATTCCCATGTGATATATACCAGTTCCTCTCCAGCTAGCTGAAATTCTCTAGCTGTAGTTTAAAAAGAAAGTTGCTTTTCCAAAATCCAGAACTATAATGTAACCTGTATGATAGTTGGAATGGGTGACAGGCCTACTACATGTCTTCAGCAGAAACTTTGTACCCCATTAGTTAACAACCCTTTTCCAAACATCCACCTAGTGTCATCTGAGGCATGCCAAAAACTGCAGAACTCTCAAAGAATTGGGAAGAACATCTAACTTCCACATCTTGGAAAATACACACACGGAACAAATTTACTATAATGCAGGTAATGTTAAGAATGATCAATTTAATGCAAATCAATTGCATCAGCAGCCAAACTGGGAAAACAAGAGCAAGGCTGAAGCACTTAAGTTTGTTATCCATTCCTATATTACCATGTTATGTCACAAAACAATGTGGCCAAGCACAGAAAGTATGTCCCCTAACTAGCTAGCAACACTAACTAGTTCTGCCATTGACTAGCCCCGCTTATATTGGCCTTTTCAATAAGAGAAGGATTTAAGTGCAGCAGTTGCCCAGATAACAATATCATGTTATTGGGTGTCTACTGGGCTTCAAATATGGTTCTGCTGATATGGTTCTGCCACATCCTGAAAGTATGTGCTGTTAACAATTTATGTAGAAAAACTGAGCATAAAAAAAGGATGGTAAGAGGCATCCCATAGCTTGACCATATGAAATTAAAAACAAGAGACAAAACAATTATTTTTGCCCAGAGTTCACTTTCCTCATTTGCCTTAGTAATGCTATTTTATTTAACGTGTAGGAACTGCACCTTACTTTATCTGGAGAAATGTGGTTTGGGAGTTTTTATATTTATTTCTTGAGTAACAAAAATAAATTACCTAGCATCATTTTCTTAAGATGAAATAAACTTATTGTATACTATTCTGGAATTGGATGAACTTAAATTCCATTCACTGACATCCACTCCTAGATTCCACTCTCAGGATTCTTCACGTCTCTTATAGCAGCTGCCACCCCACAAAATTGTGCCAGTCTCTAAAAGCTAAAATGAAGGAGCATTAGGGATCTCTACTGTAGGTCTTAAACGATTTAATAAATGGCCTTTTCATCAGAAAATTCCTTGTAATTACTCTAATATCAAGACATTCTACATCCTAAATGAAGAATAATTAGTTAGCAGTTATTCATTAAAACTCACAAAAAAAATAATAAAATTATATGCAATAGCCAAAAGTCTCATGCAGTACTCATTGTAATCATTTTGTCAAAGTCAATAAAGTATTACTAAAAATTTAAAAGAAGCAACACGCTGCTCACATTATGTACTGGCTTTGAGCTAGCAGAGACTAAGTTGCCAGGATACAATATGAACCTTAAGATGTCACCACTGATTTTGCAGGATAAGAAAATCCCTACTAATCTGGTGTGCAGCAATGAAAACACTGGAGAAGTTTCCTGTTACTCAGAGTTTTATCTAAATGCAGTATTCTAATTCTTTGCTCTTAAATACAGTAGGAAATGTCAAAACACAGCACAAACCCTAAATTATGTAAGCCTTCCTAGAATCCTAGAATCATAGAATCATTTAGGTTCAAAAAGACCTTTAAGATCATCCAGTACAACCATTAACCTACACTACTAAGTCCACACTGAACCAATCAAGGGTAGACTAGATTAAACCGTGTCCCAAAGTGCCACATGTACCCGTTTTTTGAACACTTCCAGGGATGGTGACTCCACCACCTCTCTGGGCAGCCTGTTCCAATGCTTGACTACCCTTTCCGTAAAGAAATTTTTCCTAATATCCAATCTAAACCTCCCCTAACACAGCAAGAGCCCATTTCCTCTTGTCCTATTGCTAACTACTTGGGAGAAGAGACCAACACCCACCTCACTACAACCTCCTTTCAGGTAGTTGTAGAGAGCGATAAGGTCTCCCCTCAGACTCCTCTTCTCCACACTAAACAGTCCCAGTTCCCTCAGCTGCTCCTCATAAGGCCTGTGCTCCAGACCCTTCACCAGCCTTGTTGCCCTTCTCTGGACACACTCCAGCACCTCAATGTCTTTCTTGTAGTGAGGGGTCCAAAACTGGACACAGGATTCCAGGTGCGGCCTCACCAGTGCCGAGTACAGGGGAACAATCACCTCCCTGCTCCTGCTGGCCACACTATTCCTGACACAATCCAGGATGCTGTTGGCCGCCTTGGCCACCTGGGCACACTGTTGGCTCATGTTCAACCAGCTGTCTACCAACACCCCCAGGTCCTTTTCGGCCAGGCAGCTTTCCAGCCACGCCTCCCCAAGCCTGTAGCATTGCATGGGCTTGTTGTGACCCAAGTGCAGGACCCGGCACTTGGCCTTGTTAAACCTCATACAGTTGGCCTTGGCCCATCGGTCCAGCCTGTCCAGCTCCCTCTGCAGGGCCATCCTACCCTCAAGCAGATCGACACTCCCACCCAACTTGGTGTCATCTGCAAACTTACTGAGGGTGCACTCAATCCCCTCATCCAGATCATCGATAAAGATATCAAACAAGGCTGGCCCCAAAACAGAGCCCTGGGGAACACCGCTCGTGACCGGCTGCCAAGTGGACTTAACTCCATTTACAACTACTCTCTGGGCTCGGCCACCCAACCAGTTTTTTACTCAGCGAAGACTACACCCATCCAAGCCATGAGCTGCCAGCTTCCCAAGGAGAATGCTATGGGAGATGGTGTCAAAAGCTTTGCTAAAGTCCAGGTAGATGACATCCACTGCCTTTCCATCATCTACCAGGCAGGTCACCAGGTCATAAAAGGAGATCAGGTTGGTCAAGCAGGACCTGCCTTTCATGAACCCATGCTGGCTGGGCCTGATCCCCTGGTTGACCTGCGCTTGCCTGTGGGCCCTTAAGCTGTATCTCCACTAAAGATAAGTATATGATGGACCATGCGGTTTAAACAGTTTGTCCCAGTTCCTACTACTAGTTAAAAGGAAGTCAATAATTCAAATTCATTCATTAAATACTTATTATATAAAGTAGATTGCAGAAAGAAGGGGAAAACGCAGAATTCCTTCTTTGAAACATTCTTCACTGTTCAAGATAAAAAGCACCTGACAAAAATCTGTATTTTGTTTCTAAGAATAAAAGTTTCTGCACTTTTAGATTGCACCAATTGCATATTTTATCTAACCTCCAATATTTTTTTTTTAATTTTTTCCTTTGCTCTTTTTGCTTACCCCTAGGTTCACACTTCATATTTATGGTGAACTCAGTTTTATTCACCCCAGTCCTTCTGTAAGATAGGGTATACACTGCAGACTTTGGTCACAATAGTTCTGTTTATCTGTGGTATGATGATACAATATCTCCAACTGGTGCAAATGTGCCAGGGAAAAAAAAAAAAAAAATCAAGTCTTTTCTAGAGCTATTCATATTGGTAATACTTGGAACAAGTGGTTAGAACAAGCAATTTCGGTGAGCTGGGGCTGGAATAAATTATGCCCCCAAAGATTTTTAGGTACACATACAGTAGCATATCATTCCTCAGCTTATTCCTTTTGTCAGAACTCATTTTTTCAAGGAGCAATAAATCTTATAATCTCCAAATCACATCCATTAACATCCCAGCTGATGGTAGGATTGTTCTTTCCCTCATCTCATAGTCAGTTTGTTACCTTTAAGTTTACCAAAACGTTGGCATTTGAGAGAGTGTTTTTATTTTTCTCAATCTTACTGCACTGCTTTCATAGAGTATTGTATCATATTATACTGTGCTATATAAGTAAGACACAGTAATAGTCTTCAACTTTTTGTATATTGTGCTATTACTCTCACCTAATTTTAAACAGAAATAGAGAGAAAAAAAACACCCTAAGTGCAATAGGAAACACATAAAAGAGAGCTGACATCTTTCAATAGGAAACAAAAAGTTTCTTAAAAATACAGAATCCACCTTCTGTCCTTCATTTTCACTACACTCTCCCTTCACCAGTAACCACTGCTGAAAAACAACTCTTATTTTTTTCCTTTATTCAGAAGGTTGATTTCACACAGTACAACAAATAGCAAAGCCATCAACCTTAAGCACAGACAAACCCAGTATATGTAAAATTTGGTGACCTCTATCCAAATGTGAATACCTACCTACTTAGCCACTTAATCATTTGAGAACTTAGTTTAAAATTTAAAATTTTAAAATATATGGACACAAAGTCCCTCTCAAATGATGGTATAAAAGTGCCTCAGAATAGGCACTATTATATGAGAGGACTGCAAAAACCCAGAAAGTTCTTCCACAATATGCAAAGAAAAGAAAACCAAATCTTAGTACGATATTGAATATTCATGCTTTCTAAAGAGAACTGGGGTAAAAATTGCTTATAGTGCTTACTGGAAGGCTCTTATGTATCAGGATTGATGCAATTTGCAAGTGTAGGCAGCTTTTTGGGATCCAAAGAAATCTAATGGAGCAAGAAGGGAGAGGGCCACTTGGGAACCATGTGGAACCATGGGCAAACATGTTGGTAAGTCTAGGGGTAAAAAAATAAGGTGTCACCCAGTGTGAGGAATGTTGCTGTTCTGTCAGGAGTTGTTCCTTCACACTTGGTTAGGAACCAAAGAAACAACACCAGAATCCCAGTTCTTCCTGTTCTCTGGAGAACTGTTAAGTCATTGGACACTGACCTAATCAGTTATCTTGTCTCCAGCATAAAAGCTAAGTTGCAATCTTTCCAACATTTACTTCTAAGAACAAATCCCAAATGGCTGAGTTAGAGACACCTGGTGAAATTTAGGGAAGGTAACTGAAGAAATGCATTGCCAGGACAACTTTCTCCTGTTAACTTCTTGCCTATTAAAGGCACGTGACTTGTGTTGCTAGCAATCCTGTCAATAGAAAGGATTCTCAGCCAGGCAGTGAAGATGAAAATAAAGAATTGCAGGTTATGATTTGATCCCCTGTTTAAAGAGAGCAAGCAGACATGTTACCATCAATGGTCTTCGCAGGCATGATGAACTGAGGAAGAAGTCACAGTATCCCTTAGTAAAATTAATGTTATTTGTCTTGCCAGTCTGTGAGAAATAAAAACTTTAGCAAAAAAAATGCAGCCTTCTCCCCTTGCTTTAATAAACATTGGCTTTGGAAAGGAATGAAAGGTATATCTCACCACTGGACAGATGGATGAAAGAGTGGACAGAGGAACTGGGACTCAGTCACTCTCTCATAAGAGGAAGATGGTGCTTGCTGCACTATCTTAATAATCTGTCCACCAAGAGTGCTTACATGGTCTAAGACAAGAACTAGCCATTTCTAAAGGAAAAACAAAGTATTGTCTGTGAGAAAGCAAGCAAAACAGGTAGAGGTAAGAACAGTCGGAAAGAAGTATCTGCCTGTGAAATGATAACCATGTACCTTACCAGTTTCAGTAATCTCCTCTTTTTCTGTATATTTTAAATGTTTAGAAATGTTGAAGTTATCAAATTTTTAAATTGCTGTTTGTTTTCAACGTAACTAAAATGTCCTTATGCAACAGAATTGTCTCACAGTGAGCAACCTTGAACTACAACTGTAATTGTCATAGTGCAATCAGCAGATCCATTTGAATAAAGTAAGTATCCAAAGCCATCAAGCCAAAACTCAGATCAGATAAACTTCTACCTATTTTTGGTAAGAGCAAACAACAAAATGAACTGTCCCTTTAGCAGAGAACCTTCAGCTCCTTCTTCCATATATCAGAATTGTCCTAGCAATAACTTTGGTATAGACAGAAAAAAAAAATTAAATCAATTAGCAACTTTCTTGTATAGAAAATTTAAGAAGTGATCACTCAAAACAGTGCCAAAAACCTTGCACCATTTTAGTTGGCTCTGAGTTTCACCACTACTGCCATCTAATGCACAAAAGCTAGATTTAAGGACTGTATCCAAAAGTTCATGATGTGTACACCATGTTCAATAGGGTTCCTAACAGATTCACTATTCCCCTTTCTTCAAAGAAACATGCTCATTTCACCGTTTAAGCAGACAGTAAGTCATGAGAGTAATCAACATGACTGAGATATTAAGAAAATGGGGAAAAAAAATCCCAATACCATTGTCCTGGTTTCAGCTGGGATAGAGTTAATTTTCTTCCTAGTAGCTGACATAGTGCTGTGTTTTGGGTTTCGTATGAGAATAATATTGATAACACACTGCTGTTTTAGCTGTTGCTAAGCATTGCTCACACGAGTCAAGGGCTTTTCAGCTTCCCATGCTCTGTGCACCTGCACAAGAAGCTGGGAGGGAGTACAGCCAAGACAGTTGATCCAAACTGGCCTGGGCTATTCCATACCATATGACGTCATGCTCAGTATATAAACTGGGGGAAGCTGGCCAGGGGGCAGCGATCACTGCTCAGGGACTGGCTGGGCATTGGTCAACGGGTGGTGAGCAATTGCATTGTGCCTCACTTGTTTTGTGTATTCTACTTTACCACCCCCCTCCCCCTCCTTTCTCTGCTGTCCTATTAAACTGCCTTTATCTCAACACACAGGTTTTACTTTTTTTTTCCCTGATTCTCTCCCCCTTCCCACCAGGGGAAGGGGGGAGGGTGAGCAAGTGGCTGTGTGGTGCTTAGTTGCTGACTGGGGTTAAACCATGACAAACATTTACTGAAAAAGTAAAACTAATTCTACCATAACCCAAATGACTAATCTATAACTTTTAAATAGTGTTCTGGGGGTATTTCAAAATATGAAAACTTCCATTTGACTATGGGAATCTTATTAGTACTCAAGATTTGACCGTCATTCTTTTGTAACTTTCTAATTCTTGTTAATGAAGAGAAAAAAATAGAAAACTGAAGTGCTACAAGATCAAAACCTATACATCCCCAATTTTAATCATTAGAACAGTCCAATTATTTTTAAACTTAGCTCATGATTTCAAAGACACATGTTCACATTTTCTGAGCACTTGGAAATGACTATGCTACTGGGAGAGTGGTGTCCCCCAACCCTTATAAGCAGAAGTAAATTAAACATAGTTATTACAGATCTACTGAAAACAGAATTTATTTATGGCCTCTCATCTAAATTTTTCTCCCTGCCCCCAGTTCACCTAAAAAAAAATAGACCAATCATAATGACTTATCTGCAAAACAGAATTAGACAGATGTTTCAGGCATCAGAGCCTATATTAACAGTTGAAGATGAAAGATACACTGCCCTTAGTTATGTTCAGCCTCTACCTTTCTTTCTGTTCTTCCCTATCATATGAAATCTGCAATAAATCTGTCCATGAGGTTCTTGGCTCTGTCTTCTTTGTATTTGTAATCTAAAAATCCAATCTTAAAACAACTTGTACCAGCTGATGTCCTATTGCACTCTTCTCCTTTTTTCAAGCAATAAAATCAATTTCTGTAAATGAAGAAACAACACTATAATAAATATCTGAAACATCACCTTGTTTACTTGACTCACTCATTAGAAACTCTCTATGATATACACCACATGCATAGTTTCCTATCTTTTAAGAATGGCAGATGTTTCAAATGTACAGAAAATTTATTTTAAATATTAATCTATTTTATAAAATTCTCATGAGTTATCAGCCAGCATTAAGGCTAAAACCACTTAGATTCTTGAACTCCAAAGGGCTGAGTTTCTCGAGGATCTTGCTGCAACCAAATGCTACATTTAGAACCATGAAAATTGGCCACCACTTAAGAATATCTACTTACACTGTCATTTGACTTTAGGCAACTCATTAAACACCACCACCAGCACCCCGCCCCGACTATCTCATACTAAGACCTATCCTCCTCTGTTTCAGGACTTCAGCAAAAAAATCCAGAATTCTGAAGTATCTAAGTATCCTTAGAAACACAAAGTGCTCAGTACCTGCCAGAAGAACTACAAATAAGACTAAATCTAGGTTTCCACGTTTGAAAAATGTGAATGGTACGGCCTGAGACTTTTTTCTGCTTGTTTTTTGTGGCTTTGATGTTTTGCAACTAATGACCAAACTCAAGATTTGACTGATCTGAAGTCCAACTAGGACGACCGTTTTCTCACTGACTTCAACGTACTCTCAATTCTGTCCTCTGTCTGCTGTATGAAACACGCCACAACAACAAATGATTGCTTTTGGGCTTACTAATGGCTTTTCTGCACTTGGCTTCATCTTCTTGCCATAAATCAAGTTCCAAGTGACAGTAGCTTTTTGCAAAAAAATCCCTGGCAACTTTTCAGCCTCTCAATTCGCTTTTCTTGAAAGTTATTTTGCTGCAGGTATAATGAAGAGGATTCCCCAGATAGTCTTCATCCTTATCTATACAGCCAAAACCCAAATAAATCTGTGTGAGCATTAAGATAGAGGTTGTCTATACGGATTTGTTTATCTTAGGAGCTGGGCTGATAATGCCATTTAAGACAAGATGATATATTTTATTAAAATAAATTACAGGCCTAGTGAAAACATGGCAGTGCAACAGCAGAAACAATGGAGTATGTGGAGCTGTGATGCGCTTTTGAGCTTGGTACTAAGGTAGAAGCACTGAATTTCAAATGATTAAATAGAAAATGTACTTTGTAACTGTCATTCATAGCAGTGATCAGAAAAAATGGATTTCTTTACAAGGATATTCACAGTAATGATGAACAGTTCTTAGCCAAGTTAGATGGGATACAGAAATATGGCTGTACTGTTACAGGACAAATTTCTCTTTGAAAGGCAAGGATTATGAATGAGCACAGAAAGAAGACTATTTCATGTTCAGATAAAAAAACTTACATTGACTGAAAATTAAGGGACTTGTGAAGCTAACATGTTTAGCATTCTCCTTTAAGTGATCTTTTTTAATTACTCTTAAATATAGAATAGAATAGAATAGAATAGAATAGAATAGACTAGACTAGACTAGAATAGAATAGAATAGAATAGAATAGAATAGAATAGAATAGAATAGAATAGAATAGAATAGAATAGAATAGATTTCAGTTGGAAGGGACCTACAACAATCCAACCACCTGACCAGTTCAGGGATGACTGAAAGTTAAACCATGTTATTCAGGGCATTGTCCAAATGCCTCCTAAACACTGACAGGCACGGGCCATCAACCACCTCTGTAGGAAGTCTGCTCCAGTGCTTGAACACCCTCTCTGTAAAGAAATACTTCCTAATGTCCACTCTGAACCTACCCCAACACAGCATTGAACCATTCCCACACGTCCTCTCACAGGATTCCAGGGAGAAGAGATCAGCACCTCCTCCCTCTCCACTTCCCCTCCTCAGGAAGCTGTAGAGAGCAATGAGGTTGCCCCTCAGCCTCCTTTTCTCCAAACTAGACAAGCCCAAAGTCCTTAGCTGCTCCTTATAGGACGTGTCTTCCAGCCCTTTCACCAGCTTTGTTGCCCTCCTCTGGACATATTTGAAGACCTTAGCATCCTCCTTAAATTGTGGAGCCAAGAACTGCACACAGTACGCAAGGTGAGGCGACACCAATGCTGAATATGGTGGGGTAATCACCTCTCTTGACCAGCTCGTTATACTGTATTTGATGCACCCTAGGATGCTGTTTGCCCTCTTGGCTGCCAGGGCACACTGCTGACTCATATTGAGCTTGTTGTCAACCAGCACCCCCAGATCCCTTTCTACAGGGCTGCTCTCCAGCCACTCCTCTTCCAGTTTAGACTTGTGCCCAGGTTACTCTGTCCCAGGTGCAGAAGCCAGCATTTGGGACTTGTTAAATTTCATCCCATTAATCATAGCCCAATGCTGTAGTCTAACTAGGTCCCTCTGCAAGGCCTGTTGTCCCTCAAGAGAGTCAACAGCATGTCCCAGTTTGGTATCACCAGCAAACTTGCTAATGATGCATTCAACTCTTGCATCCAAATCAGTAATAAATATATTGAACAGGACTGGCACTACAATTGAGCCTTAGGAATACCGCTGGTGACTTGCCGCCAGCCAGATGTAGCCCCATTCACTACAACCCTTTGAGTTCTGCCCTTCAGCCAGTTCTTCACCCAGCATGCCATGAACCCGCTCATCCCATAGTTCAACAGCCTGTCCAGAAGGATGTTATAAGGGACAGTATCAAAAGCCTTACTAACATCCAGAAAAACTACAACTACCACCTTCCCTTCATCCACTAGGCAGGTGACCTTATTACAGAAGGGCATCAGATTAGTTAAACAGGAATTTCCCCTTGTGAACCCATGTTCACTGTTCCTGATGATTGCATTGTTCTTTAAATGCCTTTCAACAGTACCCAGTATGATCTCCATAATTTTTCCAGGAACTGAGGTTAGACTGACAGGTCTGTAGTTTCCTGGCTCTTCCCTCACGCACTTCTCTTAAATTGGAATAACACTGAGCTTCCAGTCAGCAGGGAGACTCCCAAGACCTTTAGTAGATGATCTAGTGGGGTCCTGCTGTAACAATAATCACAACAATTCAGATAATAATAATAATTCAGACATGCATTGTTAAGGCAGTATCTCCTGAAATATGTCAATGCTATGGAAGACCACAGCATCACAAGCCAAGATTCAGGTGCACTGATGGTCCTAAAGAAACACCTGCCTCTAACCAGTGCTTTTTGACTCTGTTTGACTGAACAGCTTATTGAAATGCTTCCACTTGAAAAATTACCTCATTATTCTGTTTTGTTGTTGTCATATTAAGCATGCACTGACACTGTACAACATAAGATGCATTATATAATAGTATATATACTATTGGATTTACTATGTATATAAATTACTAATACAATTTACTATACTATATAATAGTATATATACAGTATAAACAAAGTGCTAAAATGCTACTATTACTATCGAACTTTTTACATCACAGTAGATTCTTTGTAGTATTTTTACAGTAAATCATTTTAATGGAATAATTTAAATCATGGTGGATGTAAGTCACAATTTCACATATGATTTATCCATTTGTAAGTGAAAACAAAGAAATTCCATTTGCTGCTGAACTAGTGAGTGGTAACTTTATTAATGCATCTTTGCTACAAAGATAAATGGAACAGTAGTAAGTCAGCTGCAGAACTTCATGTCAGTTTACAGCAAGCAGTGAAATACCTGAAGTGATATATATCATAACAGGATTTTATATCCTGCCTAAGCCTTAGAGTATTCATAAAAATTTCTCCCTCCTCACAGAGCCACTTAAATCACAGTTCTTTCAACCTCCTTCCACACTAATGCAATGAAACCTCCTTTGCTTTGTTGCATCAATTAAGTCATTGCTCCAGAATTGTTTTATTACTAGTCCTAATAATCAAAACATTTTTGTTTTGACAAGATCATTGAATTTCAGCTTCCTTTTAATGTTTACATGTTCGCCAAAAATATTTTAAATACTTTTGTATGTATTCTTCTTTGTAGTTTTTGCTTCCTATGTCCAACCTTTGAAAACTTAACAATCACTGTAATAAATACTATTTTATGACCTATTGCCAGGCTAATCAAGTTGAAGTGTTACATAAGCTTTCTTTAACTTCTAAATTACATTTTCAGATATATGTGAAAAAGCATTCTTACTAGGCCTTTTCTGTATTTGAAGATTAGCACTCATTACATTAAAATGGATTTAATTTTACTGTCACTTCAGTACACTAGTGTCAAACATGTCCTACATTGCAGCAAACATTTCTGTCACCCTAATGGTGCACTTGATAAGACATGAGCATTCACAGAAACTACTAGCCTGGAAAGCTGAAGACAGACCTACTACATGAATGTCTTTTTCTAGTAATTGCCTTGGTTTTATTATATTATATTAGGCATCTCATATGAATATTTTCTGTGATAACAATTAAATTGAAACTATCAAACTGCTAATACCACTGGGTTCCTTACAGATATGTTGACATTGTCAGGGGTTGAGCATCTAATCATCGTATCATCTCCTCAAACACATAATCTCTAGAATTACATTACTTTTTTTTAATCGATATGAAATACTGATGTGAAAAAATTCCCTAGAATTCTGCTGTCAATTTTACTTTCATGTTGTGCAGTAATGACAAATACATTGCTAATTAATATCGTGAGAGTTTGTTAAGTGAGTGGACATACAGATAGATAAATTGCATGCAGAATTTAGGCCACAGATTAAAACAACAACAGGTAACATCACATTTGATTAATTGCATTGGCTTTCATTAAGGCATTGGCTTCAATTGAGACAATGGTTTTAGGCCACTGAACAATGAAAGCTTGCACAATCTTGAACCCCGATTCTGAACCAACAGGACTCTACACAAGGCCAACATAACTAATCCCAGGAAAAATGGTTGCATTCTAAAAATTCTTGGTGTCAGAAAAAACTATTTTGTACTTATTTTTTGTATCAATTAAAATAGACAAATGGCCCACCATTTTACAAATAGATAAAAAAAAAAAAAAAAAACAATACAAATTTGAATGACAGTTTTATTTAAATTGAATTACCTTACATCCAGGCAAAAACTGGAAAAAGTCATATTTTTTACGTATGTACATAGACACATAGCACTACAAAATATCAAAATTATAACACAGAAGTCTAAAAAAAACACTATCCTTATTCAGAACTGCTAGCAGTTGTACAAATAGTTAATGCTCTGCCTTTTTCTTGTAAAGATCATTTGTTACAGTGTATCTGTGTGCTGCTTATATCTGGGTCAGTCTTTAAGGAAACAGATCAAAATGGTAAATTATTGTGTATAGCAGGTCATGGCTCTTCAGAGTTAGGAAATTTAATTTTCATTCTGGGCTTACGTCACCTGATACTGGTTCTGCAACAACAGACTGGTAGAAGAAATATTCCTCCTCCCCCGCTAACTCCTTTTTCATTGTTCTCATTGTCACTTGTTTCTGACAGATTTCTGATGATTTTGGGATGATGGTCTGGGAAAAGGGACTGAATCATCATAGGTATCAATGAGTGGGAAAAAAGTATAAAGCAAACATATATTTTAAAACTGATCTGCTCAGGTTGGCTTAGTTTGCATTCTCCAAATGGCCACCATATACACACTCCTGTTATCAAAAATGTCTATAACACTATATGCAGTCATTAGATACTAGAATGGGAATACCCAAATGGGGATCATGCTAAAATTAGTCATTGAGCTGTTGTCTGAAAGTATTTAACAGGTGTACATTCTTAGACAAAACTGTCTGGTGAAGAATTCTTTCAACCTAAATAGAACTGCTCTGCTTTTGTCCGGTATTATTTCAATTCCTCTTAGATCACAACAACTGTCAGACATCTATCTATGAACTAGCACCCACAAGTTTCTTTTCTTTCATAGACATATAATAAGAACAAATATGATATAGCCTTACTATAGCTTACTGATTTCAAGCCAATATTTATCTCTTAGGACCATCCATACTGCCTTATAAATGTCAGACATAAATATTTTTCTACTAATGTTAGTATTTTAAAAACTATAAATTGATGCTATGCACATGTACAAATATGTGAAACTGAACTGCATAATTTTATAGCATTCTATGTAAAATAGAAACTTGGCTGGATGAAAGTCAGTGACATGACATTCAGTGAGGGACAGAAGGAAGAAATACAAACCTTTACAAAGACATAATGGTAGCAGGTATTACTAAATGGCAGCAGGAAAACTTTCTCAATGTATGTTCATTCAGCAAGTACAACTGAACAATCAATCATGTTAAAAGAATATGTACAACAACAAACTGTTGAAAGAAACTTCATGAGTAAAAAAAATATTTGTAGGGAACAAAGTTAGGACAGATTTTTGAAAAATATCTGATGACTGGATACCTTCTTAAGACATCTTAAAACTTCTTACAAGTTGAGCAGCCTACTCTTGATTTTCCAAAGTAACTAATCTCTGAAAGTCTTGACTACAGAAATTTACACTGACAATCAAGAAATTTGGGATTGCCGTTTCATTAATTTTTTTAATGTGACGGCTCTACTTTTTGTGAGAAGTTTCTAGCATAGCTTTAAATTTATAATGACTGTAGCAGGTTCTTTATAATGGTGTGCAAGAAAAGGGAAAATTTGTACATGTAAAACTAAGGGGGAAAAAAAAAGTGTAACCAAAATATTCACTGATTGAGGAGAAAAATATATTTGATAAATTTTGCATCTAGGGACATGAGTGGAAATACAAAAAAGTATTAACTATAAAAAACATGAGGTGAGGCACATGACAGAAACTTCTTACAATACTTATAGCAGTTACTCAATCACTTTTATATATTTGAAACCACTAGAAACATAGCTTTTTAAAGAACTACACAAAAGTCAACAATAGATAACTATGAAATCAGTAAGAGCAAGTGTATATACCTGAAGTTGAACTCAATACCCTGCATCATATATTTATATAATAGACCCTTACATGTTTACTGATTGTTACAGAATTTATAAGGTGCAGTATTTTCTAAACCATTAACATTAGTTACCACGTATATGCCTGCACTATAAAGGAACTTAATATACACAGGAACTTAGAAGTCAGCCATGGGAAGTGTATTTCACAAAATTATTCTTTTGTATCCTGTTCTGACCAGTGGTTAAATACCACCACCCCATCTTTATAAAGATCAATAATTCATTAAGTATTTCAAATTACACTGCATGGAAGCAAATGTTTTATTTGCCCAACATACATTTGCATACCTAAAGAAAATAATTCAAAACAGTTTCTAAAGTTACAGCTAAATATTTCTAATGCTTTACTACTTTGTAAGCCATTTCAAGAAATCTGCATGCCATTCTATAACTGCCTGTAAGGTTTTTTTTTGTTTTTTTAAGCTTGTATTGGCTACCTCTCCTTTTGTTTCAGTATTTCACAAAATGCTTTTGTGTGACTGTCAAGCAGCTGTGTTTTGTTCCTTAATCTTCGTTGCACAGCTCCCCAGGAGAGACTTTACAACATAAACTGCAAAGTACCATTTTCACAGCAGGAACAACAGTGTTCCTCTTCAAAAAGAGGCATAATAAAAATAGGACTGTAATGAACATGCTAATTCTGGTCACAAGGTGCTACATATAGCATGATCTGCAAGTTCAGGAAGTTTGGGGGAAAGATACTCCTTCAGCACTTCAAAAATCTTCTCATACAATACGTGTTTGAGATAAATGTCTTTCCAGCATATGAAGTTCTCACACAGGTATTTTCGTGCTTTCCTTGTTTCTATTCATTCCACTTTCAATAGCCTGTCCTACTAGGAGCCCCCTGGCAATAATCACTGTGACTATACAGCAAACTGTTAAGTCAGATAAACACTGGTATACATCGTTTATACAGCTCCAGCTGGAACACGGCAAATTTCTCCTACCATGCAGCTAATACCTAGAATATGTACAGTCCTTCCTCCCATTCATCTAGAAATGAGAGACATCCCACAGCACATTTTCCAATATTATAGCCGTGCCACTCCATTTGTCTAATTTCCATGCCCTCAAAGATAGCTGTCCCAGATGACAGATTACTTCAAAATAGTTCCTTCTCATTTCAGTACTACTGGGTACAGTGAAAACACAGAAATGAGCTTTATTATCGTTGAATCTATTGCCAGCAGCAGAAACCAAAAATGTAGCACCTTGTATTCATCATCTCTGGTTTTGAGGGTTCTTTTTTTGTTTTTTTAAACAGTGTGGAAATGTTCTGCACTTCTGAGAGTCTAATAAAAATCATCTCTCTCAATTATCTCAATCTCTGCGCGTATCAATGGACAGGGAAATACTGTTGAGTAAATACTTCACTTTTTATTTTATGCAGCAATGACTGTTTGACATTAAATCAATCGGTTTCTAAAAAGCATAAAAAGGAATAACTGCCCTAGGCACTGCCCATAGAAATTTTACTTTAATTCCTCTATCCTTGTACAGTGCCTGTGCTACAAAGATGCTGTATGTCAATACTTTCATAATGCACAGCATGATCAACAATAGTAGACAAAATTATGGGCTGAGAAAACAAACTACCTTCTGCTTAAGTGCCCTGTGTAGTCTCTCTGTTTACTTCCCAGACAGCAAACAGTAGTGATACTACAATGTACTCAGGCATTCTGCTCTACTGGACCTTCTCCATCCTTGCTTAAAATCTGCACTCTTCTGTGCTGCAGTTGTATACCTTCTCAGGAGGTAGTTGAAGCTAAGTTTCTTTAGGTCCTCATAGTCTTGGCAGAACTTTATCAAGGAATAATAATAAAAAAATAATTTAAAAAATTAAAAGCAGGATTCCTTAAAATTAATGGCATGGAATTGTTGCTGTTTTGTCTACTAGGAGGCAAGTTATTTCCTCCTTCCTGAACAATTTATGTACTTGCATATGATGGCAGAATCCTTGTTCTATAGCTATGAAAAATGCCTGTTATCCACCATTTGCAAGACCAAAAAACAGAGTTAGGTGGCTTTAACAAGAAATTAATGGACAACAAAAGGAGAGCTATTCCATCTCTGATGTCTGCAGAGTATGGGAAGATCCTACACTTTCCTGTCTTTCATTGCCTATTGAACACTGATAATTTTGAATTAAAGAATAAAAGCATTGTTCCACTTATATGGTTCTCAGCACAAATTTTCAAAACAAAGAGCTTCAAAATAAATAGAATTGACTCCTGTTGCCTGGAAGGAGACTTCCAGACTTCTCCTTACAAGCCTTGTTTCCCTTCAAATTCAGCATTTTCATGTGGGTGAATCTATCCTGGAAAATAGCCCCCTCCTTTATATATAGAAAATCAAAAGCAGTTTCCATTCATCTCAGACATTGACTTGGTCCAGACTTTCAAAATATTCAGCCTAGCAAGTAAAAGTTTAGCCTGGAATGTTTCCTGATTTACTTTGGCAACAGAAAAAAGGCCCAATACTTTGTCTCTGTTCAGGCCTTGAAATGTTATCACCTGTATCACCTGTATCTGCCTTTTCTGCCCTTTTTCCTTCTCACATTGTGAAGTTTCAACACCCAGACTTCCTTTACATTCTTACAGACCCAAGTACTACAGATTGGTCATAGCGTAAGAACCCAACAAAACAGGGTAAAACCTGTAGTGCGTAGAACTACTGTTACTCTATACTGCCACAGATAGAAAAACTGACAGGTTTGGCTCTAAAAATACTTGGCAAAAACGTTGCTGTTCTGTGCTGTGCAAATGATTTGTAGCAGTTAAACTGGATTTAGTGAAACAAACAAACTAACAAACAAAAATGAATATAGGTAGATACTTCAACTCCTGGGAACATCCTGATTTCACCAACGTCCCATATTAGGATCACAATACTTGTGGGTTGAATTATAAGTAAACTCTGACTTCCTCCCTACAGTGCCCTCTTGCAAGAGGCACAAATGCCAAGTTGGGTCTGTGACAGCACCATTATGGAAAGATTTGAAGAACATACTGAAGTTATACATGTACCTTCTGCAATCCAGAGTCACACACATGCTCCAGGGATGAGTAAAGCCTAAGTGGACCCCAGATGCAACTCATTCCACTCTGTTTTGGATTTGATTATGTCTGTTAATTCCTGTTTACATCTGTGATATATATTTATTCCTACAGCAGCTATGTGAGGCAAGGAGGCACTCTTTCCCACACAGGTATAATCAGATGCAGTATTTTCCACAAGGCTATTATTGTGTACTGTACAAGATGAAGATTTGTGTAAGTTTGCAAAGTAGAAGCTTATAATGGAATTACTCATCTTCCAGGCTATGCCCTTAGCACTGAACTATCCTTTGTCTTGGAAAGCAATATAGCAATTCATTGTACTTACAGCACTTCAAAATTTTAACCCTGCCAAAATTTACAATGCCCTGTTATCTGCATGGCCCTTGCTTTCTCTGTTGTTACCCCTTTATCTAAGTCTACAGTCCCAGTATGTTCATGAGTTCTCATATGTTCCCAGCTTCAGATTAAATCCATAAATCTGTTCCTGAGGCCAAAGTATATTCTAGCAGTTGCAAAAGCCATACATATTATGGCTGGAAACAACACTCAATCTTTCATATTTCATATTTTTAATTACACAATTAATTTTAATTAAAATTTAAAATGTAACTTTATTTAAATTTTAACTTCATAACTAATAATGTACATTTTTTGTTCATCAGGCATTTGCATATGCATATCATTATGCATGTTTTTTAAAACCAGATCTGATGCTAGTGTTGTCTGAAGTAACATTGAGCTATTTTAATAAAAAACAGGCAGCAAAGCCACATATGCCTTACAAGAAATTGATTAACTGATCAATGGTAGAAAGATGAGGGCTGTTGCTTCTTCTTTACAAACCCCAAAATGAGAACTTTTGTTGGTTTAGAACAGTATCTTTCAAAATTCATGCAAGCAGATTTCAAGACCAGAAAGTCCTGTAAACACATTTCAAGAAGCTCTGACGACAAAGAAAACTTCTTCCACCTGAGTTTTCACACTGGTTTTTGCCTTTTTTTCCCCTCCTCCCTTTTCACATCTCCCTTTAACTTACAAAACTTTTAATGCAGTATGAAAATGCCATTTTATGTTCATGTTCAACAACGTGGAAGCTGTGCATAAAAAGTCCTTCTATCAGTTAATAAAGGGAAAACCTTATCTTAGGGAGTTAAGAACAGGTCCACAGTGCTGTCAAAACATGAACCTAACTATTAATCTTCCTATTTTCATTGGCTAGACTGGGAAGAATTTTTAAAAGATGACAGAAAGAACAATCATGGCATTAGAGATAAGAACTTTAAACATTAAAAAGGTTTCCTTACACCAGACTGCCCCTAAGAAAGCAGTATGTATGTACTTAGTGTTATTATTTGTTATATATGTACATAGTGTTGTTAGTTGACTTCAACAGTAATGCCAGGACTGTCCATACTGATTCAAATAGCTAATAAAAGTATAGAAATAAATCTTTTCTTTTTTTTTTAATAAAAATCCAACTTCAGAGAAAAATAAGAGAAAAGAAACCTCTCTGTCACCCTACGTTTGTTGGCATAGAAGGATCAAAAAGAAAAATTTAAACCATACATTTTACAAATTTTCTTCTAAATTCTGTAAAGCTGACTAATCATCTTCAATTCCTATAAACAGGCTCCTAGCAGTTATATGCAAATTAAGTAATACCATGTAATATCACAATACAAGACAGTAATCTTCAGTTCATAAAAGCAACCCTGCAGACTGAAGAGTGTGGTATTTCATGAAGTGTCTCCAAATTCAGTTTCCATTCATCTCCAGGTGACAGAATGAAACATTCAGGTCATTTGACTACTAGCATTTACTCCTCTGAGTATTACCGAGACAGTAGACTTGGCAGTAGATTCATATCCTCACTGCTAAAGGATAGTTGAAAAAATGGATTTTTTCCTTTACTGTCTTCAAAAAGTTCTTGCTGAAGTAAGAATGCAATTCAGGATTCAGGTGATGTATATTTGAAATGGAAGAAGCCCTCCCCTTTTTTATGTGTTATATCTTGTGGGGAAAATCTTGTAGCAGCTTAACCTCATCTAAAAACCCTTCACGCAACTTTTCAAGGTCACTGTTAATTGGGCAAATTTCTGTGTAAATGCTGATTACACAAAGCTAAGCTATCCAGCCAGCACTAAAATGTAAATCAAATGCATTCATAAAGCATTGTTTTTTGATTAATAATTGATATAATAACCTGTTGTGCACAGCACTCGTTTCACTTATTTCTTACCTCTTTTCTTCACTCTAATGTGTCATACCCTGCATACTCACATTGCTATTTTATGGTCAAAAATCAGAAATATGATATTCAAGTGTTATGTGAAAAAGTTTGTATTTAACAGCTTCAGGACTGTAATAGTGCCCATTTGATAAGAACTGTACTTAACCTTCCCTGAGAGAAACCTCTCTTACAACAACATAGCACTTTCAGCTCTATAAAGTAAATTAGTTACGTTCTGAAAGAACTTACCACGTAAAACAGTGAGTCTCGTGGACACACTTATTTCACCAACACTATTGGAAGCCACACATTCATAAATAGCTTCATCTCGTGGCGTGCGCAGTGGTTGTATTCTGAGAACTGATCCAGATCCATCATCAAACTCTATTACCTATAGAAGGAAATGAAAGCTGTCACAGATGTTGTTACAAATACCTATCCCTCAGTTAATTTGTTCATGAACAATGACCTGTTGGTATTCATGTCATCAAAGCCAGGTTCATTTTTCAAATACACGTACCAGGATAAATTCCACACAAATGGGAAAATGATTATGTGGCAATGCCTTGTAACGTGCATTGCTGTTCAGTGAGTATTCGATGGCTGCTCTAAGACAGTTTCAAGAAAAGACAGGATGAAAAACAAACAACAACAAAAAAACACAGCTAAGGAGCTGTAAGGATTCTGTAACTTAATGCTCTTTTGTCCTGACAATCTCTCTCCATTCTTTTAGCTTAAGTACTCTACCTTCAAATACCAGTTACATTCATTTTAATTGCTGCAGGCTATATTCCCACTCTACTCAGAGTGCAGTTCACTCATTCATTTAGCTCCAAAGTGAAAAAAGGTCAGAAATTTCTGAACAAGATAGGAGTACTCATTTTAACTATGCCTTTAACCCACAGAACTAAGTAAATTTATCCAACAATGTATTAGAAAACATGTGACCAGTTAAGAGACTAAATAATAAGACTAAACTTTAAGGTTTAGTTTTTAAATTGCAATATTTACACAAGAAATATTAATTTTCATATGAGAAAGTATTAATTGAATGGTTCTTATTTCCTTCTTGTTCTGCAGTCAGACTCACATCAGATATTGGTGAGTACTGCAGCACTCCAGGCATTGGAAAAGCCTTCCTAAAAATTAAGTAATAATATTAATCTATTTAATCTACTTTTTTAAAAAGATTATTTGTCAATAATAGATGTTAGTGCCAACACCAGGTAAATGGCACTTACGAAGAAAGGACAGTCACTTCTTTTTTTTTAACAAAATAATTTATATTTGGCCATAATCTATATATACATACACAAAACAATTTACATATATGCCTATTCAGACATCTGTTTGTGTCTGTGTATCTAATTTACATACAAGTAATCTACAAGATCTCTATACTTATTGAGAACGCATGCAGCATGGGGAACAAACAGGAGGAGCTGGAAGCTGCTGTGCTACTAGACAGCTACGACCTGATTGCCATAACTGAAACCTGGTGGGACGAATCCCACGACTGGAACGCAGCTATCGATTGCTACAGGCTGTTCAGAAGGGACAGGCGAGGAAGGAAGGGTGGAGGTGTTGCCCTCTACAAAAGAAATCAATACAGTGTGAAGACCTATCCCTGAAGAACAGCCACGAGCAGGTCAAAAGCTTATGGGTAAGAGTCAGAGACAGAGGCAACAAGGGGAACCTTGTGGTTGGTGTCTACTACAGGCCACCTCATCAAGGGGAGCCTACTGACGAAGCCTTCTTCCTCCAGCTCCGGAAGCTTCGCACTTGCAGACTCTTGTCCTGCTAGGGGACTTCAACGACCCCGACATTTGCTGGAAAAGAAACATGGCGAGCTGTAGGCATTCCAGGAGATTCCTGGAATGCATAGACGACAACTTCCTAAGCCACGTAATAGACACCCCTATCCAAGGCTACATGATACTGGACCTGATGGTCACCAATGCAAGTGAGCTCATCAATGATGTCAAGACTGGAGGCAGCTTGGGCTGCAGTGGTCATGCGTTGGTGGAGTTCACGCTCCTGAGAGACATGGCACAAGCGAGGAGTACAGTCAGGACCGTAAATTTTAGAAAAGCAAACTTCCAGCTCCTCAAGGAGTTAGTCAGAAGGACCCTCTGGGAGATGGTCCTCAGGGACAGTGGAACAGAACAGAGCTGGCAGATCTTTAAGGACACCTTCCATAGAGCACAAGAGCTATCAGTCCCGAAGTGTAAAAAATCAGGCAAGGAAGGGAAGAGACCAGCATGGCTGAGTCGAGACCTGCTGGTCAAACTGAAGAGTAAGAGGGAACTGCACAGGCAGTGGAAGCAGGGACAGGTGTCCTGGGGGGGGAATACAGGGAAACAGCCCGGTTGTGTAGGGAGGAGGTCAGGAAGGCCAAGGAGAGGATGGAGCTCAATTTGGCAAGGGACGTAAAGAATAACAAGAAGGGCTTCTACAGGTATATCAACCAGAAAAGGAAGGTTAAAGAAAGCATAACCCACTTGATGAACAAGAAAGGTGAACTTGTATCAACAGACGAGGAGAAGGCTGAGGTACTCAACAACTTCTTCACCTCGATCTTCACCAGCAACCTCTCTCTTCACCCCTCCCAAATCGATGGACCAAAAGATGGGGACCAGAGGGGTAAAGCCCCTCCCACTGTAAGGGAAGATGAGGTTCGAGACCACCTGAAGAACCTCAATGTACACAAGCCTATGGGACCTGATGAGATGCATCCCAGAGTCCTGAGGCAATTGGCTGATGTAGTTGCCAAGCCACTCTCCATGATATTTGAAAGTGAAGTCCCTGCTGACTGGAAAAAGGGGAATGTTGTGCCCATTTTTAAAAAGGGAAGAAAGGAGGACCCTGGGAACTACCAACCTGTCAGCCTCACCTCTGTGCCTGGGAAGATCATGGAACAGATCCTCCTAGAACATATGCTAACGCACAAGGAGGACAGGGAGGTGATTTGAGACAGCCAGCAAGGATTCACCAAGGGCAAGTCCTGCCTGACCAACATAGTGGCTTTCTATGAAGGAGTAACTGCATCAGTGGACAAGGGAAAAGCAATAAATGTCATTTACTTGGATTTCTGTAAAGCGTTCGACACAGTCCCCTACAACATCCTTCTCTCTAAATTGGAGAGATATGGGTTTGATGGGTGGACTGTTCGATGGATAAGGAATTGGCTGGATGGTCGCATGCAGAGGGTCGTGGTCAATGGCTCGATGTCCACATGGAGACCAGTGACAAGTGGGGTCCCTCAGGGGTCCATACTGGGACCGGTGCTATTTAACATCTTCATCAATGACATAGACAGTGGGATCGAGTGCACCCTCAGCAAGTGTGCAGATGACACCAAGCTGAGTGGTGCAGCTGACATGCCAGAAGGACAAGATGTCATCCAAAGGGACCTGGACAAGCTGGAGAGGTGGGCCTGTGTGAACCTGATGAGGTTCAACAAGGCCAAGTGCAAGGTCCTGCACCTGGGATAGGGCAATCCCCAGTATCAGTACAGGCTGGGGGATGAAGGGATTGAGAGCAGCCCTGCGGAGAAGGACTTGGGGGTACTGGTGGATGAAAAGCTGGACATGAGCCAACAATGTGCGCTTGCAGCCCAGAAAGCCAACCATATCCTGGGCTGCATCAAAAGAAGCGTGGCCAGCAGGTCGAGGGAGGTGATTCTGCCCCTCTACTCTGCTCTGGTGAGACCCCACCTGGAGTACTGCGTCCAGCTCTGGGGCCCTCAGCACAAGAGGGACATGGACCTGTTGGAGTGGGTCCAGAAGAGGGCCACCAAAATGATCCAAGGGCTGGAACACCTCTCCTATGAGGCCAGGCTGAGGGAGTTGGGTTCATTCAGCCTGGAGAAGAGAAGGCTGCGAGGAGATCTTATTGCGACCTTCCAATACTTAAAGGGAGCCTACAGGAAGGATGGGGACAATCTTTTTAATAAGGCCTGTTCTGACAGGACAAGGAATAACGGATTTAAACTAAAGAAGAATAGATTTAGACTAGACATAAGAAAGACATTTTTTACAATGAGGGTGGTCAAGCACTGGAACAGGTTGCCCAGAGAGGTGGTGGAGGCCCCATCCCTGGCAGCATTCCAGGTCAGGTTGGATGGGGCTCTGAGCAACCTGATGTAGTTAAAGCTGTCCCTGCTCACTGCAGAGGGGTTGGGCTAGATGACCTCTAAAGGTCCATTCCAACTCAAAGCATTCTATGACTCTATGATTCTATGATTCTATGAAATAAAGTACAGGGTTGGGAACTATGGTTATATGCCCCTTATCTTCCCATTTTCATTGTAGGAATTGTTCAGTTTCTTCTTAGCAGTGGGAGAGGTCTAAATGGAAATAAGATAAAAACCTGCTTTTTTTCTGAGGAGAAATTGGTTTGATAGCCCACAGGCTGTATTACTTTTCTGTGTTCTTTAAGTAAAGCCATTGTCCTAAACAAACCTGGACAACACAAAAACTCCATCTGACCTTAGCACAAACAAAAGAATAATGAGAATTGTTGATAAACTGGCATTTGTGAGGGAAAGGAAAATTTCACAATCTTAAAGGAGACTAATGATTTGTAGATAAAAAATGAAAGCACAGGATCCGAATAAACACAATTGTTACACTTAGAAAGAATAATTGTTATTGTTTAAATCTGAACGCTAAGTAATACTAACTGGTTGGCCAGCAAAAACAATTGCAGCAGATTGGGTTGGCCAAATATTGCAGAGATTAAGTTTCAAGTCTGGTGTCTCCAAAATATGCATTATAAAATGGATTTACTTTTCCTGTGATGAGTTCTCCCCTTTCCTGAGTATCACAGATAGTTAATTCCTCCCACTCCCCCATCTACTGAATGAGATTTTTTTTAAAAAAGCATGGATTTTTGAATAAAACCAGCCTCATGCCACAGGGTAGAATGGTGCAAATTTTAAACACATTTTTTTCCCCTCCTTTCTTTTTAAGTTCCTCTGAGAAAGACTCCTTAGTAACTTAAAGTAGATTTTTCTAATTCATATTATTTGAATTGATTTGAAGCAAGAGGAAAAATAAGAATCCTCATGTATCACATTCATTCATAGTATACACTTGCAATATAAATAAAAGATGAAAGATTAATAGTAAAGTCCCACAAGGTCTTATTGTAGCCTTTAATTTCAGAAACAATGTATAGCTCTCACCACTATTCTCACTCAGTTGTGAGAATTAGCCTGTGAGCAAGAACATTCCATATTCAAGGACAATAATCTTCAAGTATATAAACAGGCCATTGTCACGAGAGAGGGAATAAACTATTTGTCTCCCCATTGTCAGATAAGACAATTGCTATGTAGATCAAGTTCCAGCAAAAAAGTTCAGGTTCCACATGAGAAAAAAAAATCATGGCAAGGTTCATGAACCTGTCTTTACTTACTATTTGACTTACTACTAAGTAATCAAACTCAGAGAAATATAGAAAATATGAATGTGAAAGAAGAGGAAAAGGATCCAAACTAATTATTCTCTTATTGGTGCAGTCAACGATCATCTCAGATGTTTCTTGTTTCCCAGACGTTCCATGTGTCTTTTCTGAATCTCATTTCTACTGTTGTTCTGTTCTCATTTAGAGATTCTACAGCATGAATTAATGGCCTTACTTTGGACAGGATGGAAAGCTGCTTAAAATACTGTTGTGCTCTGCACACTTTATAACTACTCTGCTCAGTGGTTATAATCAAAATTATAAAATACTTGGTAAGTGTTTTCAATTTCTTTGAATTACGCTCCACCTTACTTGGATATACAGCTTGTTCAACAGTCTATTAAAGGCATTTTAAAAACATTTTAAATTTTTTTTTTTTTACTTCCATTCAAGTATTTTTTATGGAAATAAAACTGTTTTATTTTTGCTTATTCTCCCTAAAACCAGGTACGTAAGTACATAGAAAGCAATATATGAAGCAAATAAACCATGACGTATTGCAAAGTAAAACTGAATCAACACAGTAAACATGTACATGCCCAATCTTTCACTGCTTAGAACTCACCTTAAGTGAAAATTTTGTGACCAGAAGGGGATAAATTGTGTAGAGTTTATAATAAAATTTCTGTGTTAATCCCTCTAGCCCATTACAGCTCTGCATATGCTTTGCAAAGTGCAAACAGTTCTTGGCACTAGGAGGCTACATTTAAATTCATGCTTTTATTTCTCACATTGCAGTAACTATACAAGCAAAGAATTATATTGGTTAATGAACAAACTCCAATGCCTTTAAATATTTTTTGAACAAAAAAGGAATAAAAAAAATTTAGTTTATACAAGAAATGCAATTCTTTTCTGCTCACATAAATCTAACCTGAAAGCCAGAGGAAGCCATCTTCCCAAACACTACCAAAAATTAACACAGAAGACTTCAATATTCAGTCAACTTTTAATAGGTATATCTCAGACTATTTGCTCATAAAATGCATTTCAAAACTGTTTTGTATACAAATTAGCCATCTCCAAACAGTTGTTTTCTTAATGCAGAAGTCTCTTATTTAACATTGAAAATAGTGAAGAGACACAGTGAAAATTATACACTCTTAGTGTCAGTTTTGGTATCCATTCTACAAGCCTTCTCCCATTTTCTGAGTTTTTTCTTCACGTTAAAGGTCAAGCCATACTTGTTATTAATTGTTCCTGCCATTAAAAGAGGGAATAATATTTGTTGTCTTATTTCCCCCAAATAACCAGTATCCTTTGAATAGATTATCTTCACTGTTTCCTTTAATTGAAGGTTGTGGAGAGAGAGGAAACAGCTTTCTCTAAACCATTTTCCTAGGTTATTGTTAAGAAAAGAATCAAAAGCAAACAAGTTTACATTTCCTCTTCATCAGCAGGAACTACAACGTCCCTTTCATCTCTCTCTGCAACAGTGGTAAGCAATTGCGGTAGCAGAACCAGTTAGCAGCCTAGGTCTGTTCGATGCACACTGTCACAAAAGGAGGTGGCTTCTCTCTGGAGACAGCAATCACTGCTCAAATAATGTTCCCCCTTCTCCTTCATGGAAAAGATAGCAGGCTGAACAGAAGCATGTCAAGGCTCCCCAGTTAGATCATGCTAGTTTAGAAAACAGCAATAGCAGTTTTCTCTTCAACACTGCTATGCATAACCAGTTTGCAAAATAAAAACTTCGTAAGAATGCCCCCAACAAATTATCCCCGATAGTCATTGCTATTTTGCCTAATCACTGACAATAAAGCACACATATTAGGATTAGAAGCGAGGTTGGAATTAATGTTTTTCAGAGGAACAGAACAATGGACCTAATACCTCAAATCTCTGATTGCTGACTTTCTTTCCCTTTTTGTTCCAGACAATTTTAGGTCTTGGATCTCCTGTGGCTTGACAGATGAATGAGGCGACCCCTCCAGAAACCCCTGTCTGATCAACGGGAGTTCTTGTAAACTTTGGTGGTGCTGAAACAAACAAAAAAATAACAAAATTAATCTAAGTAGTAAACATAAAAAATAAGCCATGTCAAGATTTCAAAACTAAAAAAGAAGGAAATGTATTGTTTCTCCAGTGACAGTATTCACCTGCAAGAGAAGGTATTAAACAAAAATAACTAAAAGGTCAGGAAAGTACTTACAGATTTTACTAGTGAAATTTATATTAAAACGGAAATCTGATAGCATCAGAATAGCAAGATCACACATTACATTTTATCACCATTATAAATAAAAAATCCAATTTGTCTTCTGTTGCAAAATGAGCTCATCAATCAGCTGTAATAAGATCATGATTCATGACTTGATGTTATGATCACAGGATGTCATGAAAATAGGATTCCCACCTTTGAGCCATTAAAATCAGTGACATTTAGGAGAAAGCATTTGTAAGTTTGCAGTGGTAGAGGTAAATGACTATGTCTTAAGAGTCCACGCAGAAAGGACTATAACAGAAAAGAGATTTATGCTTGGGCACAGTTTTACGTATAGCTCCTGTTCACTCCCAAATTACTCTCTCTGTCAGAACGAAGAAGTGAAAAAAGATCCAACTATTGCAACAACAGGAGAGGAGGCAGAAATGGAGAAATCATTTTAAAAGTAGGAAAAGGCATTTTAATGAATTATTCTCTTGCCTTCTATTTCTGTTACACCATAATTAAAATTAATTTCTCAGCTTTGTGAAATAAAACTTTCGAACTTACTCCAATGCAAGACGTGACTTCTAAAGGTTTAATATAAAAATCCATGATTACGTCTAATCACAGTACAGAAATGTTGAACAGTTCCTGTAAATATTTACCTCATTCTCTTTCTTAGCTGAGAAATTTTTAGAGGTCCAATACAGTTTAAGATGCTGATTTGAATGATATGAACACTTAGGGCCAATAAATAATAAAAAATCCAGCTCTTTGCTATATAGTCTTTCTCAGTTTTAAGTAGTTGTATGTAGTTGCTTTATAGCAGCTGTTGCAATTCATTTTTGCTCTCATCTTCAACTTTCAACAGTCAGCTCCTTTTTGTTCTTAACCTCTTTGCTCTTCTTCACTTTCCTGTCTTAGTTCTGACAGTTATGTACCTGTACTGTACTAGTTTTCATTTCTCAATTGCTGCTCTTCCCTTCTGATGTCTAAGCCCTTATTCTGCTGAGCTGTTCTTTCCACAGGCAATACATCTTGTCAGCATGTTTATTTAAATGTCAGAAACCAGCAGACTACAAGCATGCATGTATGTAACACTGGAAGAAATCCTGAAATAATTTAAAATGCCAAGAAAATATGATGAGGCCATTATTATAAAACAAACTCAATATGTTGTTGTTAAGTTGCTACATTAAATATGAGAGTATGCAGATTGTCTTAAATTTACAAAATTAAATTAGTCTTTTTTATGCTACTCTTAATGTGTAACATACAAGTACCAAAGATGATTTTCAAAAAATGCAGTAAAAATATAATGTTCCTGAAAATGTGCATGCTTTCTTCTTTAATTGAGATGTCAGGCAAAATTGTTATTGCTCAACTTTTCAGAATGCTCAAGGGCCCCTGAACTACTTCCTGTGCTAATTTTGCCTGGTGAACATGTACCTGAAATCAAATGCAACAGCAAATCTGAGCACAGCAAAATACTGTGCCACTGCTGCCATGGGGAACTTACAAAAGAACTTCTCTTGATGTCAAAAAATTGCCAAAACCATGGTAAATCAAGCACACTTAGAGCAAAGAAATTAAAAATCCTTTTCCAAGTCACAAGGTTTATGCCTGGACCACAGAAAAGACAGAAATGCATTCTGATGAAGAGCATCTGGGGTTCACCAAAACTGCTAGCTTTCAATTCTTTTCTATGCATGTATTAACTCAGCTCTCTGGTATGTGAAGAGACATGACTGAATCTGATATGCTGATACTCTGTGGCACAAGTTGTGATTGTGTGCCATCAAGTGAAAAATGATGCACTGCCCTTCTCTTTTTATTCTTTTTGACATTTTGTGAATTCAGTGTTGAACATCAAACCAACGAAAGAAAAACACTGCGTGGGCAAGTCCATCAGCACAGAGTAACTATGTATAGTAGCTCATAAGCAGCTTTTAAATTCTAAGTTTATGCCTCACTCACACATTCAGTGACTGCCCAACTGATAATTTCAGTATCAATAAAGTAACTTACTTCCTTAGAGACAATGTCCATTTTGGAAAATTTGTCAATTTTGCAATGCATTACAAGGGTCAAGGAGGGAAAGCAAGTCAATTTAAGAGCCATGCTGCGCATTCATTCCTGCAACACTTCACTTTATCTTGGGACCAGGAGGACTGCAGATTTTTAAACAACCAACAAAACAAAAGCAACAAAAAAATATAAGCAAAGACCATGTTGAACTATGTTAAATTAGCTTGGGGCAGGGGCAAAAAAAACCCAGCTAACCAACAAAACCCACCTATTAGGATTTATGTCATGGTCCGTCACCATGACATCTATGGTTGGCATGCTCTTACTGATGTGCAATACATTGTATTAATGATAACAATAATAAAAACAGAATAAATAAAGGGGAATCCCTTGACTCCTTATCAGACACTCAGAGACAAATTCACCACTAGTGTAGTTCAGGTAAACATAAGAGACCTAGTAATAATCTGCACCATATGAAAATTTACCTTTCCCATTGCAGCTGACCACAAACGAAACAAACAAAATCTCCTTCATCTCCAACACTCTGCAAACTGCAATGCTGTTTATCAAGTAGTGCACACAGCAGTATATATGAAACTAAAAATTTTCATAGAATCACAGAATCATTTAAGTTGGAAAAGACCTTCAAGATCATCCAATCCAACCATTAACCTAACACTACCAAGTCCACCACTAAACCAATTAAGGGTAGAGTAATAATTAATTTCATGTTCCTGGCTTGGTGGCTGGATTACTTTTTAACTAAGTAAAACTAGGAATTATTAAGGTTGGAAAGGATCTCTAAGATCATCAGTCCAACCATCAACCCAACACCACCATGCCTACTAAACCATGTCCCAAAGTGCCATGTCTACATGTTTTTTGAACAGTTCCTGGGATGGTGACTCAACCACCACTCTGGGCAGCCTGTTCCAATGCTTGACCACTCTTTCAGTAAAGAAATTTCTCCTAACATCCAATCTAAACCTCCCCTGACACAACTTGAGCCTATTTCCTCTCGTCCTATTGCTAGTTACTTGGGAGGAACCAACCCACCTCTCTACAACCTCCTTTCAGGTAGTTGTAGAGAGCAATAAGATGTCCCCTCAGCCTCCTCTTCTCCAGACTAAACAATCCAAGTTCCCTCAGCTGGTCCTCATAAGATTTATTCTCCAGACTCAACTGCCGTTAGAGGTAAAACCAGTTTTCTGACAATTTCTTAATCTAGGACTGAGCCAAACCTGGTAAAGGACTATAACTGCTATGACTCCTTAAGAAAAATGCTGACTAGATTCTGCCAAGCTGTATCTATACAGTGGAGCAGCAGAAATAGGGCTGAATACCTAATGTGGTCTATTGGGTCTGCATGGCAAGGTTTTGGTAGCAGGGGGCTGCAGGGGTGGCTTCTGTGAGAAGCTGCTAGAAGCTTCCCCTATGTCCAACAGAGCCAATGCCAGCCGGCTCCAAGATGGACCTGATGCTGGCCAAGGCCATGCCAATCAGCGATAGCAGCAGCACCTCTGTGATAACATATTTAAGAAGGGAAAGAAAAAAAAAATGACCGGGACACAAACTGCAGCTGGAGTGAGGAGGGAGAATATGTGAGAGGAACAACTCTGCAGACACCAAGGTCAATGAAGCAGGAGGGGGAGGAGGTGCTCCAGGCACTGGAGCAGAGATTCCCCTGCAGCCCATGGTGAAGACGATGGTGAGGCAGACTGTGCCCCTGCCGCCTGTGTAGGTCCACGGTGGAGCAGATATCCACCTGCAGCCTGTGGAGGACCCCACACTGGAGCAGGTGGATGTGCCCAAAGAGGCTGTGACCCCATGGGAAGGCTGTGCTGGAGCAGACTCCTGGCAGGACCTGTGGACCCATGGAGAGAGAGGAGCCCAAACTGGAGCAAGTTTGTTGGCAGGAATTGTGACCCCATGGGGGACCCACGCTGGAGCAGTCTGCTCCTGAAGGACTGCACCCCATGGAAGGGACCCATGCTGGAGTAGTTAATGAAGAACTGTAGCCCGTGGAAAGGACCCATGTTGAAGAAGTTTGTGGAGGACTGTGTCCTGTGGGAGGGACCCCATGGTGGAGCAGGGGAAGAGTGTGAGGATTCCTCCCCTGAGGAGGAAGGAGCACAGAGATGACGTGTGATGAACTGACCACAACCCCCATTCCCTGTCCCCCTGCGCCACTTGGGGGGAGCAGGTAGAGGAAATCAGGAGTGAAGTTGAGCCCAGAAAGAAGGGAGGGGTGAGGGGAAGGTGTTTTAAGATTTAGTTTTATTTCTCATTACTGTATTCCGTTTTGATTGGCAATAAATTAAACTGATTTTCCCCAAGTCGAGTCTGTTTTGCCTGTGACAGTAATTGCTGAGTGATCTCTCCCTGTCCTTATCTCAACCCAGCAGCTTTTCGTTACATTTTCTCTCCCCTGTCTAGTTGAGAGGGGGAGCGATAGACCGGCTCTGGTGGGCACCTGGCATCCAGCCAGGGTCAACCCACCACACGTGGGCCTTGGTAGCTACCTGAAGAAGAACAGTATTTTTCCAGTCCTATGTGAATTTTTGCTGGACCCGACAAGTAGTAAAGCTGTTGTGTGTTGACTAACAACACTTGCCACAAATCATTAGAGGGAGAAGACAAGCGCAGTTGTTACATAATGATGTAATTCGCTATTTGTAGACATTTTTCAAGAAAAACAAGGTTTTAAGGATGTATGTAAAGACCACATTATTGTATGCAAAGACCACATTATTGTATGTAAAGACTGATATTATCTACATCAATAAAAAAGCTTCGCATTCTAGTACAGAAGGGAACTCTGATGATGTTTGTGTTTCGCTTAAACAATAATCTAGCTGAAAAAATAAGGTACGTGGATGGTCAAAGTTTCCTTTTGCGTAAGTAATTAATTCCTGTAAAAAAACATTGCCACAACTCTTCTCCAGTGCCTAATCTTGAAAGTAAAACAGTTATCTTCCAGGTATCACATGATATCAGAGAATGTAAATTATTATTAGAACATAGATAATTTTATTTGAAACAGGAAACTTAGAGTAGTCCTGTACACTTTAGATATCTTAATGCATACAATGGCTGTTTTCAGCAGTTCATCTTTGAATCCAAAATTAATTTGGCAAACCAGTTACATTCTCCGCTTCAGGCTCAGCAGCTGCACCAAAAGGATAATAATGTCTGCATGTTTAATAGGTGTTGTGAGGATAAACTCATTTATGGTCAAGAGATGATCAAGACCATGGTGATAGTAGCCAGCCAGCCATGGAGAAAGAAAAGTATTATGCAATCCATCTTTTCACTATTCAATCAACACACTCATCTCGTTACATATAAAGTGACCATCATCAGTGTAAGGGTATGCGAAATCATAACCCAACAGAACCAAAAAAGAAAAGTAGTATTTGTTGCCTTTATCTTTATAAAGGTTGTTAATTAAGGTTTGACACAAATTATCTCCACAATTAATGTTGTCAGTTTCCTGACATTGATTCTGACCTAAGCCGCTAGGCAGTCTGAGTCTGATAGCAAACACAATTACACTGCACACACAGTTGTGCTTATTAACATGAGGGCAATTTTGATTGAGAACTGACAACTATTTTCAATCTCCCTTAACAACAGCAGTGCAGAGTCCAACAAAAACTCTCTGCAGCACACTTCATTAAGCACAGCAACAATCTATATGGGAACCTTCCAGTGCGATTAAATCTGCCAAAAGAATCAGATGTAATAGGTTACCAACTATGATATCACAGCCTTTCAGCACTTTTGAAACTCTACTTGGTCACATTTCAATAAAGCTGCAATTAAAGTAACAGAAATGTAATTAAAATAACAAAAGTAAAATTCAGTTAAAATCAGCACCTCATATTTTTAGACTTGAACTCCCTTGTGGGCATCATCAAAATTGCAGCAATATTGGTTGTTATATGCAAACACAAGTTCTGTTTGTTTCAGCTTGTGTATCTACCAGTGCCTACTCCAATATTTGTGCTGACACTAAATGCAGATACCTTGTCAAGGAAAAAATTTTACAGCAGAAGATTTCCAGAACTTGGACTTAATGGAGAGTACCACAAGCTTTGTCATCCAAGGCCTGAGGGTTCCCACCGTCTGCTCCTTGTTATGCACTTCTTGCTGACACTTCTGAGAAGCTCAACTGACAACTATTGAACTACTGCAAACTACACTCTAATATATGAAGGAAAATTGAACTTATTTCTAGCTCACCTTAAATACACTGAGCTTTAAATTTGTTTGTTTTAAGGAGTTTAAAGCCGTAGAAGTTAGGCTACTGCTTCAACAAGCAGTCAAGCTGTCCCCTAAGGGGGCACAGGAACTTCTGAAGTAAGAGATAGTTTACCACTATCCAGAAAGATGCTGTGCTTTGCATATTAAGGGTCCATAAAATATATATTTATAATATGACACTAAAATATCTCACTTGGATTGGAACGTTTTCATAGATTTGCATGAGCATAAGACAGATACCTTTCTTCTCTTTTGCACTTCCACATTGTCCAAGTACAATTCTGTAGTGAATGGAACTAACTAATTCACATTTCATCATGTTACAGAATTACCTAACTGTTCTAATTTTGTTGTTCTATACTCTCTGCTGTGCTTTGAGGACATGTTATACTTTTCCTCTGCACTCAAATAAAATGTCTAACAAAATGTTTTTGAAATGAGTAGTTCAGCCCCCTTCTTTCCACAGCTACTGAGAGCTACTCTTGTGTAGAAACATTTTCATGGACATAACTCTTCTAATTAAGAGATGAATATAAGGATAAGACTTCACCTTCTTTAAACATAAAGTAACAGCTAATGGGATGTCTACAGCCCAAGTATAGCAAGCCCACCATGAGGACCTACTATGGACAAGATATATAAAGAATGCAGACCTTAATGTATTTCTGTTTCTAGACCCTCTATTCGGGGTGTGTGGAAGTTCCTAGTACCTCATAATTCAACTTATGCTTAAACTTTATCATATGCTTGAAATATGAAAAAGTTCCCAAAATGAGAATAAAAATTTCCAAAAATCGTATCCTATCATATCCTTTGTCAGCATTCATAGCAAGTGTGAATAAAGTAACAAAGACATAATAAAAAATTAACCATGCTAAGATGCTTCTTTCAAATGCCCCATTTACTTGTAAATTAACATATACTAATGTTTCAGGAAACTTCTGAAGAATTACAGTAACTTTTTGGTTGTAAAGACTTGTTTTGTAACAATTAAAGCTGGAAGATGATACAGTCACAACTGTTCCCATAGAACCTTTTACTCTGACACTCAGAAATGCAGGTTGAACGCAGAGTAGACAATGTGGTCTGGCACGTGCCCATGCACTTTGAGATACTGCACACACACCATCACAAGAATCACTGTCACTTAGTGTAGAGACCCTAGTCTAGTGATACCAAGTTTCAGTGGGGTACGTGACTGGATTCATTCCTAGTTATAAATTCTGAAGTCACTCTTCCCATGCCAAATTATACACTCAGAAAATTCCTACATGGGGTGGTGAAAAAAAAAAAAAAAAGGAAAAAAAAGAATAACAGAAATACCCTTTATTCACCCCACATCCTGCTTTGCAATATTCGCTGCAACACACTGACTTATCAGCAACTGCTGTATATTCTAAGTAAACAGGCCATAAACTGGTTCACATTCAATAATGGTGAAGGCTCCTGTCCTGTTAAAAATGAACAAATAGGCAAGAGTTGCTGTAATCTCAGCCTGATACTGTATAGATACATTACAAATTACATGAGTTGTTATTCTTTTCACAATTCCTCTAGGAGATAATATACTAAAAAACCTATTATATATATACATAATGTTTAATAGCAAATCTTTTTGTGCTAATTTATTTATTAAAAATAATTTTCAAAGCACACTCATTTACAGTATTCACTGCTAATTTACTCATCAATCATATTCTGTGACATCAGTTAAGACTAATCATTATTATAAGCAATTGTTTTGCCTTCATTCTAACCTGCACTTACAGTGGACCCGCAAATTGGCTATGTAAGAAAGTTAATTAGCTTTTTATTTCTATAAGGATGAGTGACAATTTGTATCGATGAAATCTGCATAAAGAAATCCCAAAGTTCCCAACTGGTATGTTCCTAGAGGCTCTTGTCTGTCAGTCACAGCTGGTGAAATTTTCCTGTTTCTCACCGTAAACATGTTAAAACTGCATCGTCCTTACATCCTTCAGCAAGAAGAATAGCAACAACGCAATCTTCAAATGGCATCATATTCTGAGCAGCTGAATAGTTTTATTATCCTGTGCATGAAAATTACCAGTTTTTTGTCTCTGAACTACTACATGCAATCCAGCTATGCCAACTAATTCCAGCTGAAGACCTTGATCCATTTGGTTCACAAAAAATATTAGCAGGTAGAAACACAGGTTTCCCAAAATCCTGGGTGAAGGAAACAAAGCTATTTCACTTTACAGGCACCACAACACCCTCTTAAAAACCCAGCCTCTATAATAATACTCATAAAATCTTTATAATATAATCAAAAGGTTTATCTCCCCACCTTCTTTCTGCTACTTGTATTCCTCTAAAAACAAAAGCACTCAGAAGAAACTATGTCAAAAAAAGTCTGGTTTTTTGTGGATTTGTTGTTTTTTTTCTAATTTAGCAGTCATCTCCAGTTCCCCAGCCTTAAATCAGCCAGAGCGTACCCACCCTACAAATTTAGCAAGTGACTCAAAAAACATTAACATTCCCTGATCTCTCAGGGAGAATATTAAAAGTCAAGCCTATCTTTATGTTTTTAATTTTTCCGCAATGCACAGTGTCAGTTTACTAGGATGACCATTGGCTTTATTTTTGCCTGAAATACGAAATCAAATGACATCTTTACAAGTAGAGGCCTTACAGGTAGAATAGGTAGGTTACCTTTTCCAAAAAGCCTAATGTTAAAATAGCACATTCCTAATTTGTACCTCCAGGCTGTGCAAACCTTGGTACCAGCTCATTTCACTGTGGATATGTATGCTTTTTTAGAGACAGACATTATCTGAGCCCTAGGGACATGGGAGGAATACAAACCAACACAGACAGCAGCAGACATTTATTTGCCAACCAACATCACACCCCTGTGACAGACTGAAAGAGTTAATGTCTCAGACCTTGTGGCAGGACAAGCTAAGGTCTCCACGGCAACAAACTGGGGTCTGCATACCACCACAGGTGAGAAGCCCATTGGCAAGAAGCCAGAGGCCAGTCAGAAGATGTGCAGTTCTGCCTTCTGATGGCCCAGATCATGCAGAGTTCATTTGAGGAAGGGGCTCACGACCAACCCCCGAAAGACCCCTTGTGACCCCCCTTCCCCCCCCCCCCCCCCCCCCCCCAAGTGGTGCCTGCACAGAAGATGAAGAACATTCTGGAACAAGCCCCAAGGGTGGCAAGACTAGAGTCGGGGAATGGCCTTTAAAAGACACAACTTCGAGGAGCCACGTGTACACCCCACTGCCGGAGGACCCCATGCTGCTGCTGCTCCGGACTGGGCTCCCCTGCCCGCTGCCGGAGTCCGGCACTCCGAGGGCAGTGCGCCTGCCGCTGGAGGACTGCCGTGCTTTACACTGGCATCACCGGAGCCAGGGCGGGGACCTCTCTCCCTCACTCTCTCCCCCACGTCCTGTCCTGTCCTCTCCTCTCTTCTCTTCTCCTTTCTTTTCTTTTCTTATTTCTTCCTTTCCTTTTCCCTTTCCTTTTCCTTTTCCCTTTCCTTTTCCCTTTCCCCTTCCCTTCCCTTGCCTTGCCTTTCCCCTTTCCTTGCCTTTCCCCTTTCCTTGCCTTTCCTTGCCTTTCCTTGCCTTCCCTTGCCCCCTTCCCTTTTCCTTTCCCCCTTTTTCCTTTCCCCCTTTTCCTTTCCCCCTTTCCCCTTTCTTTCCCCCTTTCCCCTTTCTTTCCCCCTTTCCCCTTTCCCCTTTCTTTTCCCCTTTCCCCTTTCCTTTCCCCTTTCCCCTTCCCTTTTCCCTTTCCTTTCCCCTTTCCCCTTTCCTTTTCTTTCTTTCCCTCTTATAAGTATTTCAGTTAGAACCCATGTTGCCTATCATTGTGCTTTCTGAGTTCAGGCTGGTTTTTTGCCATCAATGAAGTATTTAATCAATCATTTGGTGTCATTTCACCTTAATTTAGCTCAAGGCAATCACAGAACCACCATGATCCTCCCTGGGCAGCCTAGTTTGGATCGTGACAACCCCCACACACACACTCCCATACTCATTTACACTTTATAATAACTGGAAGAAATAAAAAGGTGTTCACAAATACGAAAAACCTATGTGAAAAACCTATGTGCAAAAGCCTTTTATTAATACTATAGACCAATATGTTTATACCCTAAGTAGGATGAAGCTGAAGAATTTATTGCTGTGCTTTTTTTCTATTAAAACTGTTGCAGACAACCTGATAACAAGTTAAGTTGGCTTCATGACAAATTATTAGGACACTTACTGTAAAACTGAGACCAGCCATTAACTGCTGCTTTGGCAGAGCGCTATGGGGCTTCCTCAACGATCAGAACAAAGGAGAAGGCTCCCGAAGCCAGACTTGCTCCTCCCCCTCCCCGCCCCCGTCTCCTCTTGCCTTCCACCCCAAGCTGCATACACAGCTTTACCAGCCAGCGCTACACTACACTACAAACCTCAACCTTCTTTTAAATATCACCACAGAAAATGAAACAGTTTTACACATTTGTTTCTAAATCTCCCCTTACTTACTACAGTGTCTCTTCAGTTGTCTCTACACAAGAACTCTGGTTTACACTAGTTTAAGAAAAAAGAATCAGGATGCTTGGTTCTAGTATTTGAATAACCTGAGCACTGAAAGATGTAGACATAGCATTAAGTACCCCCTATGCAGCAGATGCACACTAAGGCAATAATTCTCTTTTTCTCTTTTTCATGGCTATAGGAATTCTAGCACTGTAGATTTAACCCAGCTACACATATGCCTTTAAGTTATACACCAGCACCTGTGTTCAAATGCACAATGCAAAACAAAATAGGTATAAGCTTGTGTGTATACATAGTATTAATAGGTATAAGCTTGTGTGTATACATAGTATTTATCACATACAGTATATGTAAAATCTGGGTGGGGCTTAATCTACCTGATTTAGAAAGAGGAACTTGCTAGTTAATCCAGTACTAAGCCTTCTTCCAGCAGCAAATGAAAAGCATAACATCTCTTGAATCTAGAAGGTTAGTGATGTGCACCACTTCATCCCCCAGGAACATTACATAACCTTGTCAAATTCACTGATTTAATGAAAGGAAATACTGCTTCAAAGCTCTCCACTGTTTCTTTTTCAAATTTTAATGTCTGCAGACTGCATATGAATTATTTGGTAACTGAGAGCTGACACTCCCTTTCAATGTGCAAAGTAGAAGCAGTGGATCTTAAAATACCAGGCAAGCTGATCTTCTTCCAGAGGAGTTTTGCTCTAAGAGAAAAGGGGGAATAATGAGATCCTACAGGTAAGAGTTTCAGTTAGTGACTAAGAGTATCTGGGTTATGACTGGAGAGATGGCCTTTTTTGGTGTTTCAGTCTTATTTACAATGCTCAAAATACAGGTACCAAAACTAGGAAGAATAAAATTGGGGCACTGCAACAACTGAGGGAAGCTTTCACTTATTTTTTTATTAATTTAAACACAGCAAAATGCATACTTGGCTATTTATACACAGGGCAGGTTGCTGATTAGCAACTGTGAAAGCAAAATCACCTCTCTAATGATAAGACTGACTCAAAGAAAAGAAACCCTCAATCTCTACATACTAAATATGGTTCAGTGTTAATGCTTGACAAGGCACCTATATAAGCAAATTCTCAAAACTCCTATTCAAGCAGAAGAAAAAATAATAAAAATCTGCCTGAGAACAGACTACATGACTTACTTTCATCTAAGTATCATCTTTCTTTTCCAACACTAGAGCCAAACTGCCTTGTTACCAGTATCCCAACTGGACAGAACATTAAAGGGGAAAAGCATTCTGTTACAACCTGCTGTGATGCTCTGTGAAAGTGACCTAAGATCCTAGTCTTTTGTACAACATGCCTATATGGGTGAAATGGCTTAATGTTATCCACTTACTGTAAAATCATCCCTAGCTCAAGCCAGCTGAAGTTGAAAGCAAGAAAAATTTATAAAACTCGAAATACATATGTTATCGAAGTTTATAAGGACATGGGCGATAGAAAATTCAAAGTCATTCAATCTTTCTATTGCAGTTACAAAAACCAGAAGACCTTCCTTCTCCACTTCTGTTTCCAGAGAAGGTGAGGAGGTTTAGCTTAGGGATCAAGCCCTTGGCCAAATATTAGTCACCAGCCTTCACCCTCAACAGACACAGAATATACCCAATCTGTTCCTCTGGTGTACGAAGGTGACCTTTAGATTCATCAAACCTGTCTCAAATGTAACAACTGACCTTCAACTTAGTGACAAGGTGGTTTATATCTTCTCCTTTGAAGCATTCTGGACAGTCTTGTCCTGTCCTCGTGGTAAACACATAGTTTTAGACCTCTTTGCTGGGTTAAACTGTCAAACTGCTGAAGGGCAGTCTGTTGTTACTTGGGATAAAGGTGTGCATGCATCTAATCAAATCTTACAGTCCATATGAACGTAGCCAGTTTGGGGCATTAAGGGGTTTAAGATGACTTTCTACTTGCAAACCAGCATTATGAGGTGGCATGACTTGACATAAGCATAATTTATTGAGCTAAACCAGTTAATAAGACTATATCATTAAGCTTACTATAAAATAAAAGAATACTAGTTAGTAGAGACTCATAAATCTTTCTTTCCTTCTTACTAGGTTAGAACTACTTCATCCCAGAACTTGATAAACACCTCTCTCTCTATTAGCTGTAAAACATTTACCATTTGCCTACAACAATCAATTATATGAAACCTAAATTAGATGTCCAGCCAAGTAGAGAGGATATATGTTCCTCTTACCAGCAATGCTGTGAGAGTTAAGCAATGCAGCCCAGCTTCAGCTGTACTAAGAGACAGGTTAGTGTGGCCTGTAAGATGATACATTACTGATGCATAAGCAGACATTCATAAACTAGCTCAGAAAACTGTTTCTAGGTATTAAAAAAGATTCAGTGACTAAAGCCTCAGTGGATCGTCCCAGTTCCTTGCCTACAAGCCACTTAAAATACATCAATATGGTTAACACAGTACAAGTAGCCTGCTCTGGGATATGGATATGCAGCTATGAAAGCACTGATTAGAATGTATTTACACTGGCAGTATTTTTGATACTGTGTTTTTTCAGTACTACACAAGTGTCCTAATGTGTATAGCTCCTGCTGTGAATACAAGCTCCAAGTCACATTTTGTTGTCAGTAAGGACAATGCACTGTCAATATGCAAAAAATACTACTGCTAAAGTGCGGTTCTGTAGTTAGAACTGCATCTGCTCCATGAACGTCTACAGGAGCTATATCACTCTTAACTCTTCTCCAATAAAGTTATGCCAGTAGAAATTTGAATTATATATAACATATTCAGAAATGTGAGAACTAAAACTTCATATAAAGGTATGCACAACAAAGTTTTAATGAGCTCAAAATTCAATTAAATAGTAGAAACATAACCAAAAGAAACATATCGCCACATAAAGGTAAACCTCTAATTACTACAGGTCCATTTCGGGTTTAATTCTGATATGTGACAGCACTTTGTACAATTATGTTCTGCAATCTATTACCTAAAATCACTGAAGAGTACAACCATTTGATACCTTGTATGTCGCTGTAGCATTGTGCTTGCTTTACAAGAAATCTTGCATGGTTATTCATGGTACTTAAGTGATTTTAATATAATTTTCAGTGATTAAAAATACACCTAAATAGATAATCCTGGCCCACAGCACTGTGTCTAGCTTACACCTATCTCATCTATATCTCACCAATGACATCTTCTATTCATCTCACTTTAACATAAATTCATTCTTCTTTAAAAAAGAGAGACACCAACAAATCATAACACGACATGGAACTGACATTCAGTCAAGGGCATGCTATTTAAATGGGAACATAATGACAAGTTCAGTGTGGAAGAGGGGTAAGAGTCTTATGTGTGGCCACATACCATGCTGTAAGAGGAAATCTAACATTAGCATTCTCCAGCTTCTTTTGCCATTGAATACAAAGCTTTTCTGTTGCTCAGTTGAAGAAGCCAGAAATTATTTTGTTTCATGCATATAGGTTATTTACAGTGTCAAAAGTTAAAAGCACTGCCAAGTGATTTTTATTAATTTGGTACCTACAGATTGTGAAGAGCCTCAATTTTCTTTGGTCATCCCCCTTAGAAGGAATCACCATCAAATACCACAATTTTGCTTTATCCTTACTTGAGAAATCAACAGTGGCACAGTCACAGGGACTCTTACTCCATTTTTACTCTCCTCTCATGCATTATCCTTGTCTTACCCTCTTCTCACTCAATTCACAGCTGTTGTGAGACCAAGCTAAACAGACCAAACTGGAACAGTCTAGAACAGTTCAGCTGTGTGGTCCTGTGAGGGACTGAAAGAGTTAATGTCTCAAACATTGTGGTGAGGCAAGTTAAGGTCTGCACAGAGACAAGTTAAGGTCTCCATAGTGATAAACTGGGGTCTGCACAGCACCACAGGAGAGAAGAGGAAGGGCACAAAGCCAGAGGCATGTCAGAGGATGCCAGTTCTGCCTTCTGATGGCCGAAGGTCACGCAGAGTTCATTTGAGGAAGGGGCTCAAGACCACCTGAAAGACGCCTCGTGACCACACACCCCCACACACAGTGGCGCCTGAGCAGAAGACGAAGAACGTTCTGGAACAAGCCTCAAGGGCCGCAAGACTAGAGGCCGGGACTGGCCTTTAAAAGACACAACTTCGAGGAGCCACGGGGTGCACCCCCACCATCGGAGGACCCCACGCTGCTGCCGCCCCTGCTCTGGACCAGCCTCCCCTGCCCGCTGCCAGCGCAGCTGGAGGGCCCGCGCTCTGCGGACTGCCGTGTTTGTCATCGACGTCACGATCTCCCTCCCTCTCCCTTTTCTTCCTTTTCCTTTCCTCTTACAAGTATTTGAATTAGAACCCGCATTGCTTGTTTTTGTGCTTTCCTGGTTCAGGTGCCTACCATTATGCTTTCCAAGTTCAGGGTGGTGTTTACCATCAATGAAGTGTTTAATTGATCATTTGGTGTCATTTCACTTGAATTTAGCCCAAGGGAATCCCAGAACCTCCACGATCCTCTTTGGACAGCCCAGTTCAGGTTGTGACAGGTCCCAAGAGAGTCAGTGAAGGCAATACAGAATCAACGAAGTTCATTCACGTAGGCTTCACATCGTGTCTTATCTGTGGAGTAATTATATTTTTACAGTGAAGGACCCCACCGTAAGTTGGGACTATGACTGTACCACTGAAATACTGATGCGCAGAGGTGATATTAGCAGGGTCTGAAATACATTTTCAAGTTAGTGATTTGACACTAAGTACTTGCAATACATTCTATTATTTTGTCCAATCTACTGTTTTTAAGGCATAATTGATGTTTTAGAGAGTTACAAAATACAAACTTGCATGAGTTTTCTAGGACACAATGAAGCCTCCTTTCTTAAAAAAAACTAATTTCTATTTGTCCTGTTATAGAGATTTTCACTCTGAAACTTCCATCATAACTGGAAAGCACAATTCTTGCCCATCTTTAAAATAAAAGTAAAAATTACTGAAATATAACTACCGATAAGGACTGCACTCTCCATTTTTCTTTCACAGGCAAATACATTCTTTCCAATTATTATAAAAACAAAAAGTAGCATCAGTTGTAGTCATGGCTCACTTCTGAGTTCATATCTAAGTAGTAAGAAGATTCAGAAAACAAATTCATTGAAGTTTGATCTCAAGAGATAAATTGGAAGCCAAAAGCACTGAAAGTGACAGTTGGCTACTGGACAGAAGACAGGGCGGAAAGCCAAAACTTTGTAATTCTAATCCCATCTCTGCTAATTGCTTGTTGTTTAGCTTCAGGCAAATTACTTAACCTCCATGTCTCACTTGCCTTAGTTCCAGGATTACGCTACTTACATATGTCGCAAAACACAGGGAGGAGTATTATAGTGGTTACTGTCACTTTGTGTAGAGATTTGTGCTCATGCATTGAATGGCAGTGCTGAAAAATGTTCCAGTCTAAGCCCTTTCTACTTATAACAAGGATGACACTTCTATTAGGGTGAAGGAAAGAAAAACAAACAAACAAAGAAACAAACAAACTACACTCAAATCTTTAGAGTGTCAGTGAGAACTGGTAGCTATTTGGCAAAGTTATTAGTCTTTGAAAATTGCAGTCCTCTGCATATCAGTATTGCAAAATGTTGGTTTAATTAACACTCTTTTCTCTAAGGAAATCAGCTTACATTGCACAAGTGTACTGAATAAGAACTGCTCATTTTGACACTAGAGGTATGTACTGAAAGCGGTTATCTTCTATGAAATTATAATGAATTATTTCTGCAAAATATATTGCTCTGCATCATAATTCAGATTCGAAGGTGTATAATTCACATTGTGTGTGTCCATTTAAATAATAGAATTGCACATTTTAATTACGCAGCCATGCTAATTATAATAGTAACTTAAAATATTCATTTATCTAACACTACATATGTATAGATGTGTTTACATCTAAGTGATATGTATGTTCAGAAATTAGAAGTTTAGGAAAACTGTATTTTACACATCAGGCTTCAGCAACCTCTTGAAATTACTTTAAAATGGCTGAATGATTCCTGAAGAGAATTGAGAACCTGGGTTCTCTGTCTATGAACTCAAATTTCTATATGTCTGAATCTCAATGGCATATTCAAAATGTAGAAAATGTCTAGCGATTGATCATTTTAATGCATCATCAAAGCTACAGTCTGCTTATAGAAATCCTACAAAAGCAGGGTAGAACTGGCATTGTTGCAAAACTTCTTGATTTTTCTCTGCTTTTTCCTTCTGGATATAAGAAGACAACCAGAAATAAATTTCTCACAATAAAACTGAAACTATCAGCAAAAATTCATATGAGGTTAGACTGCTTAATCTGGGGACGCAAAGAATATAGCAGGTCACCAAAAAGAACACACAATAGCTGGCCTCAAATATCCAAACACAAGAGGAACTGGGCTGTGGAATCACAGGAATAAGAAACAAGCTGAAAACATGGCTTATTACATGAAAAAAATGCTGAAAAGAGAAGCAGAAATTGCTGGTCAAACAATGCAGATGGATAATCCAAACCAAGATGAATTTCATGTCTGTTTAAGATTTGAGTAAAAATTTAAGTAGAAATAAGATCTCTACATATGAATATATAGACAGTCAGCCATGTAGGTTTATTAAAAATGAAAAATGTTTGAAAGCTTTGGCTTTAGTATGTATAAAAGTTGCTTGCTCCCAAGGGCTGTCTGGGAAGTTGTAATTGACTCTTTGTATTCCTTAACGTGCAATGTACTGTATAGAATAATAGTAAAACCTCTTGAATTACTGTATTGTTCGTAAATCACAAGAATCAATTACTATGTGTTTTGTTCCTTCACTGAATGCCTTTAGAAAAGCAGCTTCTGGAGGTTCAGTAATTTTGCATATCACTGTGTCAAAAGCTGGCACACAGAACTGGAAAAAATTCTAATTAGAGTCAGCAATAAATATTTAGAAGTTATACTCTGATGCTTTCACTTCTAATACCAAACCTCTTTCTCAAAGTAGACAGCTTTCAAAAAACTCCAGAAAAAATAAAGTCTTTAAAGTTTTTCTTTTCATTATTCTTAACAGTGTTCTTCACTGTAATAATACAGTATAATGCAATATAGGGTACCAAAGCAAAAGAGAAGTGGGGAGAAGAATCAATATAAAATTATTACTGTCAGAGATGGAAATCAGCAAAGAAAAGCCCATTGGAGTACCAGGTGTATTTTTTTATGTGTTTGGCCTCAATCCCAGCAACATAGTTAATGATGAAGAACACAAGGTTTAAATTTTTTGTGTGCTTTCTCTCTCTTCAATAGACAGTAATATGGTATGTTCATATGTACACGTTCACCTTTTCTATCAGACTGTAGCATAACATCAGTAGATATGACAGGTCTTTTGCTGTGCTTATTTAATTAGCTCTACAATGGTATACAGGAATGTATCTGCTGGGCAGAGTTAAAAGAAGTATAGTTCTCACAATTCCAGATTGGTGGAGGAACTCCAACCTTTGACATAATACTTGATATCAGAAGCCAGAAACATTAGGAACTAATCCTGTGTTTTCTGTTTATTTTGAAAGTTCTGAAAACTTACTTGGTGTACTGGATTCTCTGCTATTGTCCCCTGCTACTAGGACAAGAGTAGGAGGATGTTTGCAACTGTCCCTTCCTGTAGACAAATAGCTATATGCAGGTATACGTAGATGCTAAGAATTAAGAAATTAATATAGTGTATACAGGACCAGTTTGTTCTTAAATTATTTGGTGTTATAAATACAAAATCAGAAGGAAGAAATATAAGAAAAAACAAAATCTGAGGTAGTTCAATTTTAGAAAGAAACACTTCGCTTTCCATAATTAAGACCTGCTGTTATTTCAAGGAAATTTTCATGCTTTGAGAACAAAGTTATAAATTACCAGTCATTTAAAAATTAAAAAAATCCAACTTCTAATGCCTGACTATATGACTTACCATGGCAAACAAAATGCAAACTAAAGAATGTTTTTGCTTCTGACTGCATAAGGCTAACCTACATGTGTACATAAGGCTAACGTACCTGTGCATATTTATAGCACAGAAAAAAAACTCAACACTTCAAATAGTGTCAAAAGCATCCCTCACCTTTGAGTTTACCCTTACTGCAATCAGTCCTGTAATTACTAGTCAGTTTTAACTTAGGTAAAGCAGCACAGTTAACCATTAGCCACAGATCCCTCAAGCAGGTACCAAAGTAACTACATGGACCTTGCAGAGCGATTGGAACTCTGTCCTGGTTTCAGCTGGGATAGAGTTAATTCTTCCTAGTAGCTGGCATAGTGCTGTGTTTTGGATTTAGTACGAGAATAATGTTGATAACACACTGATGTTTTAGTTGTTGCTAAGTAGTACTGACACTAGTCTAGGACTTTTCAGCTCCCCATGCTCTGCCAGGTACACAACAAACTGGGAGGGGGCACAGACAAGACAGTTGATCCAAACTGACCAAAGGGCTATTCCATACCATATGATGTCATGCTCAGTATATAAGCTGGGGGGGGTTCACCAGGGGGCAGGGATTGCTGCTCGGGGACTGGCTGGGTGTTGGCTGGCAGGTGGTGAACAGTTGCATCACTTGTTTTTTTCCCCTGGTTTTTGTTCATCTTGTTGTCTTCCTTTTCACCATATCATTATTATTACTGTTATTATTATTATTATTAATTCCAATTATTAAGCTGTTCTTATCTCATCATGAGTTTTCTTATTTTCACCCTTCTGACTCTCTCCCCCACCCCACCGGGGGCGGGGGTGCGGTGAGCAAGTGGGTGTGTGGGGCTTAGTTGCTGGCTGTGGTTAAACCATGACAGACTCAACACAGGCAACCAGGCTAACCTGTCTGCCTAATGGTTAAGGTAGCCAGAGCACACCTATACAGTCACAATTAAGAATAGTAACTTCAGAACTGACAAAAGTATTGACACAACAAACTTTTCACCTTCCTTATCATTTCTCACAAAACCCCCATACCAATCCATACTGCATTACACACACTGAACGCCCTTGATTCTGCAATTCATTAAAAAGACATTTTTTTGTCCTGTCACTATCAAAATGAGGTTTTGTGTATGTGTGTAAATCTTTCCATATTGGCAACCTCCAAGTTCAAATTTCCTGTAACACTTGAACGTCAAATTTCTTCACAATCCACCAGCATGTTTTCTCTTTATACTACAAGGAACTGAATTCTTTATCCGATTCCTATCTTGAGCCGCCCCTGTTCTCTAAGATCTGAGAATCTAAGTCCTTTCTGATGGAAGTCAGGACTTAAGCTTTCTGATCATGTTCTAGTGCATGTTTCCACCATGCCCTCAATTTCTTTCTTATCATGTTTACAGGTGATCCCTCTGCACCACAGCAAAGGAGTATGAAATCAGTCCAATGACTAAAACTGTTAAAAGGTGGGATGGCTATGACCAAGTAATTTTAATTGCCAAACATTGCAAATAGAATAAATATGGGATCTTGCACCGTGGAGCCAGAGCCAATTCTCTGCATCATTGTTATTTGAAAATATTCATGCTCTTCCCCACATACCGCTTCACTGTAACCTTTCAGGACTGACTAAATTAACCTCTTTTCTAAAGGAAATAAAAGGGCAATGAAAGTCATGCAGGTGTGCACAGTTCTGTGTGAATGAACAATGAAGAACACATAAAAAATTCATACTGTCACCTCCAATGTCCAGACATTTACTTCTAGGAGCAGCTCTCTTTCTCCCAAGATCAGATGAACGTGTAAAAAGAACACAACAGATCTGAGTGCTTAAGTGACTGGTGCAAAAACTTGACACGACGAGTAATGAAAGAAATGCAGCCCTGTATGTTTCATGCAGATGATTAAACCTGTTATGGATTTGTCTTTCTGGTTTTAACTGCTTTTCTAAGAGTAAAGCTATTAGATACTTATAACACTGTAGGCCATAGACTAAGCTATCAATTTTGCTGTAGACCACAACAGGTGAAATCCTGGCGCCACAGAACTCAGAGGCATTCCTAAATGGGGCCAGCCTTTTGCCCATATTGCTAGATTTTCTGTGATTGTGAATGATTCCAGTACTAGTACTGCTTTTCAGAACAAACACCTATAGAACTCTCTAAAGATTTTTACAGTTATACTCACAAAATCAAGGTTGTGCAAGACACAGCACAGTAAACACAAATGCACATTTACTTTTATACCATTTACAAGTTGAGATTTTGGAAGAACCCTTTTTTTTTTTTAACTGCCATATTGCTATAAAACTTGACTAGAGATGCAACTAGATTTCTGATGCAACTAAATTTCTCTAAAAGATCATTCCTGCTAGGCAATCTTTGAAGACTGGACTGTTTTGAAAATAATTTTGTTCCATTTTGTCAGAAAATCACCTCCATCATCAGTTGACATTATGTTTCATTCAAGAGGTTTTAATACATTTGATATGTCTCTAATTATGTAAAATATTTTCCCTCTCTTGAAAATGAGAAAATGTACATACTATGTACAGGTAAGGTGTTTTCTTAAATGAGCTGGCTAATTTCTTCACTACTGTAAGCTGATCAAAACTCTAATTTCAGCAACACTGCTCAAATTTACAGAAATTGAAGATTTGGCCCATTATTTTTAGATTCAGGTTGAGCAGCAAGCAGCACACATTTACAGCCTGTGATAAGGTATTGATACATAGCTTCCAACAATAACAGAAGTTTGCAAGCTTACTTCATTGTGCACTAAATTAGCCCTGACTGCACAGAAGTTGAATGAATAGTTATAATCTGGCACTATTCATGCTTTCACTCCAGCAAAGTCTTACCATACCAAGTAACTGTAACTGAGTCTTATTAGTTAGCTAGCAGTTACCTTCACACACAGAAAAAAAAGCAATACAGAATACATTCCATAGGCTGTGAACTAATTGGTCTGAGTGACAGGCACTCACACTGCACTGTACAACAAATTGATAAATGAATGGGAGTTATGGAAGTTCTTACATTTAAGTTTCTACCTAGCTTCCTATGAGACAAAACCAAACTTGTATTTCAAATGAACTGGTTCATATTGTTTAATTTGAGTCTTGCAGATAAAAAGTCAATAAAGTTTGTGGTAAAAAATTGCTCCGATAGCACTTAAAAATTAATTTACTAATATTCAAGACTGGATATTGTTTTTAATCAGCAGCTAAAGGCATAGTATTTCTTTTATTCCAGAATTATGTGCATTTCAGCGAGTAGAAAAAAGATAGTGATTTATCCTAATCTTGCTACTTATTTATTAGTCTTAGTTGCTTAATTAGTCTTAATTACTCTTATTTGTAATTAATTTCTAGATCTATATTCACAATGAAAAGATTATCAGGAAAAAGGTATAAAAATGAGAAGTATCAGCATCGTTTATTGAGTTCAGCTTTTTTGGATGGTAAGATACAGGAGAGAGGGCAGAGCTGGTTTTCAGCAGTGAAAGGAATTGTATCATTGGTTTTATAAAGTTGGTAAACGTAGGTCTGATCCTACAGCATAAAAAATTTACACTGAAATGGAAATTCTCACAGCCTTTAGTGAAAGTATATGCTGTGAAGTGATGCCAAGTATGTATCTACGTGTCCTTATACAAGAAATCTCAGTATGTATTGAGCGTAATACTTTGTAACACTTCATCATGCCTCTGTGTTTCAAAATGCTCATAAATATCCAGGCTACTCTGGTAGCGGGCCTTAGTTTCTCTATTGACTGATATTATCAATCTCTTTAAGGTCTGCGGATCTGATTCTCCTCCCAGTAATCTTGGTAGAAATGAAGAAAAACTCCAGTGAAATAAGTCTAATAAATTCATAAACAATGATGGAGGGGAACTGGTGTCTTAAGATTTTTTTTTTTTAATAAACAGTTTATTTTTTTCTTTAGGCTACAAAGTCCAAACAAATAAGTTATTGTAACTTTGTTACTACTGCTCAGTAAACTTGTTAGTATGTTTGTGAAAGTTAATTATGTGATAAGATACACCATAGTTATTACTGTCAAAAAATGTACAAGTGAGTTTATTAATTCAAAGTGTTCTATTAAAATAAACTGTGTTAAAAGGATAGCAGAACTACTGTTTTCTTCTAATTATTGTTGCACAATCATTTCAGTGGTTTTAAGTATCTTTTTCCCCCCAAGGATACATACCAATGCATTTAGCACTATTAGCATACCCCATCAGTGCATTTAATGTTATAGGTTTATTTTCATGTATGTGAAACAGCAGATCAAATAATACAAATGGTGTATTTTCTGATATGGACATTCAGTTTCTTCCATTTTTATCTTATCTAATACTATGGGACAGAAGAAACCATAATGTAAATATAATGTACAAATATTTTTATCTTAAAAACACATAGATACTACAGATACAAAAATATGAAACATCAGATTTGAGGTTGCTTTGAATAAATTTAGATCTGCTCATCCTTAGTTTTGTTATGGAGGCCACTGTTAAATTATCTTCATATTTATTTTCATGTTTATTTACAGTTACATTTTAATTTGTACTAAAAGTGCCTTACATCAACATCATCTCTTTTCACACAATGCAGCTGGTTTTTGTATATTGTCAGTTATAAGTGAAAGAGAACATTCACATTTCTGATCACTCAAAAGGAAAAAACAAATGCTAACAAGATGTCTTAAAAGAATAATGGGGGTTTTTTTTCACTCATGAGGGTGCACAAACAAGGCCCAGTTGCAAGCATAGGGAAAGGTCCAATTACAAATTTAAACAGCAGTTGAAATGTATGTTATTTTTAAACGTTTCAGAGTAAATAAAGCTCAGCCCTCAAATGATAAGTACCAGCACTGTTAAGAAAGAAAATGCTAAGGCAAGACACCATAGAAAGAAATGCATAATAATCACACAAACTAAAGGGGTAGGAGAGAAAAATGACCATAATTAAAGTAGAATTAACATGGTTTCCTTTCACAAAGCCCTATGGTTGTCCTTCTGTTGTAGAATCCCAAGCATAAAATGAAAACAAAGAATTATCCCTTTACAGAAGTGATATTTACAGAATATTTGTAAATCATTCCATGAAAATGAGTTTCTCTGTACTATGATCCTCTAATCTAATAAAAAGACTTGTAAGGTCTATAATTAAGAAGTATACATGTTTTTACAGCATTGTTGTAAGCCACATTACTTTTCCAGTTTGGAGGGCCAAATTCCAGCCTTACATTGAGGTAGTCTTGCACTGCTATTTAAGTGCATTATAATTCAGGATTTGCTTAATGAGGCAGTTAAACAAGAATTAAAACTGGTATTTACGTGCAATGTTGCAATGAGCAACAAACTTCTATAACTGACCAAGTAAGGTCATCAAATCTTGCACTCTCTCCAATGAATGCTAGGTGGAGAACCAAAGCAACCTTCATATTCAGGTAAAACTGTATTTCAAAAAGACTATATGATCGCAATAAATCTCAAATTCAACACAAAGAAAATTACATTATGAAGTGAGGCACTTTTCCAAAGCAAACTTATTTCAAGATCCAACTACTATTACATACTCATACATACATGAAATAAAAATTCTTAGGATAGGAATAACTCTTTGGTCCCTGATTTACTATCCCATTATTAAGAATATAGTAACCAATTAGAAAATAATATTAATGGAGTTCACCCCAAAAGAGAAAGATAATAGGAAATATAACAGAAACTTTTATTCATTCTTTCACTATGCTTTCACCATTTTTCTAAGAGGTAACATTTTGCAATGCCATATTTATCAGCATTATTTAGTATTTGTAGAACATTTAGCACACTCCTAAAATAGGATCTTTGCTATGTCCAACAAAACCAGAGAAGATAATCTTCCTCGAAGGATGTTTACTATCTTAATCTTCCCCCCTAAAATGTTTACAGTCTAAGATAAGGCATGACAGCTGGCTACAGCCAGACTTAACACAATACATGGAAAATATCAGAGTTTTAGTCAGCACAAATGGCATTAAAATCAAGTCTACTAACTTTCTAACTTTTCTGTTGAGTTTTTAGCAGAGCAAAAGACAAGTGAACGGAAGATTGAGAAGTATCTTTGTTGATAACTATGGAAAAGTAAGTTTATTCTTATCTTTTGGAATAGCCTGCAATGCAGATTTACGCAAACCTGTAAAAGGGTCTCCAGAATGAAAATGCGTAAGAAGTCGCTATCTCTGCACTCCAGGTTTGGAATCACCAGAGACATCACAGGAGAATGTTCATCAGCTAATCTCAAAGAAACTGTGCAGCTTACTCACAGGTATTAAAATTAAAGAAATAATATTGTAAGGTAACCAGTGATCTCACTTATTAAGAAAAGAGCACATTCCAGCTGAGTGAGAATTAAGAGCTTACAGTAAACACACCGTATGTCTTCAAGCTGTAACCACCAACCCAAAATACTTCCTGAATTAGGAGAATCTCACATTGTAGCGTAGAACTACGCTTTGTTTTCCTTTTTGCCCATTGAGTGTAACAGGGATTTAGTGCCTTGTTTCAGTTCAGGAAGTAGGGTAATTTACCAGCTGGTAAAATACCCAAAAGGGTCAGTCTCATACCAGAACCCAAAATATTGATAGACATGCTTTCAATATGCTTTCTCCTCTGCTAGAAAGTTTTTCTCACATACTCACCACCCTTACATTGTACGATCAGTCACCCTGTCAACATATTTTTGGGGGGCTTGAATCATTCCAGATTCTGCTTGCCAGTGGAAAAAATATCCCAGCATAGCCACTAAATTAAAACTGCGGTTGATATCTTACAGCAGTTGAAACTTTAGTTCTCCTTTTGATATATAATATATAATGTTATTTTAATATATTGTAATATGTAATAAAACATTTACTTTCTGGAATTGTGAAAGAGGTGCAAGAAAGCTAAGCTGCATAATGATAAATGCCTCTGGTTTCAAAGGCAGAGGCTTATAACTTGAATCTGCATTTTTGTACATGTCAGGATAGCATTGTACCCAGACATACTGGCATGCTTCAGAACTTCAATTTTTTCCCCAAATTTTAACGTTTGAAGAATCACACAAGTGCTTATTTTGGTGTTTACTATCATTGACCTCCTTCACCCCTGAAGGGCCTATAACATATCATATGGCTGCTGTGAAATATTTATGTAAGCTACAGTTAAATTTTAGTGGCAAAAATTAACCTTGTTCATGAAGATTCCACACATTTCGAAAAGGCCCCCAAATGTGACAAATATGTGGTCAATTAGTGACCACTTTCTACTGTCTGCTTAACATCCTGCCCATTGTCTCCATATTCTATAGCGCTGGTGTCTTTCAAGAGCTTCCTAAGCTTTTACTTTCCTGCAATTCCCTGATTTGTTCACTCTACAACTTCCATAAAGAATGGAAAATGCAAAGGGCTTGTAGAAAAGGGCTGGGCTACAAAAAGCCTGAAGCCTGGCAGACTGCCAGGGAAAAAAAAAGGCAGTGTAATTATATTATCATGTGTGCATATAAGGAAAATAGAAAGTTACAATAGTACCTTTAATTTTATCACTTCCCAGTAAGCGCAAACATAGAAATCTTCACAAAGTTGGGTTTTTTTTTCCTATTAAAAAAAGGAATCCTACAGTATAATACCTATTTCTATTCATTCCAAGTTTTTTGAAGGAAAGGAATCCTTGATCCCACAAAACCTGGATTAATTTTCAGGCTGTGCAGAACAAAGATTTTACTACTACTCTTCACTTCGGTTTCTTCTACGCCAGCTTCTGTTCTTACCTTACTATCTCTATCAAGGCTCTGTCTCTTTAATAATCCTGAACTCAGCCCATCTCCAAAGCCTAATCCAGCTCTTTCCTTTGGCACTTATTTGTGATCCAGAGCCAACTTTAGCTTCAGTTCCTGCTTTGAATCCTTCCTCACTCCTGCCTAGGCCCTTTCCTGTGGCACACATTTTTTGACTATCACACAACATCCCTAGCTCTTGCTTCTCATTTTGTCTTGTTTCTAAACCATGTACATTCTGCCGTCATCTTCCTCCCACTCCCGTATCTTGCTATTAACTAGTCCTTCCACCTTTCCATGATTCTAGTGTATTCCTTTAGGGCCATATTTCTTTTTAATATGAACCTGTAATTAAAAACTGTTTTCATTTTGAAACTATTTGCTCAATCATTTATCTTCAGATTCATTCCACTGTTAGCAGTTCTTATATTGTAGTATCCAAAAATATGCTTTCTGGAATAATCACATCTATAAACTGTCATTTACACTTCTTTTTTTGTAAGGATCACCTTTTTCCTTCTATTGTCTCAAAGCAATAATTGATATCTACTTAATGCTACGACATAACTAAAAATGCATAAAGGAAAACTTCCAGTATCCTTTTTATCATTGACACTGTAAGCAACAGGGATATCAGTTTGTTTGGCTAGCTAGCCAAACACACAAACTGTCTTCACCACATATTTTGTTTGTCAATCATTACATTTTTATCTAGTCATATTCTACTAACTTTAAGCTGTAGTGGTGAGAATACATCAGACGAAGTTACAGGTGACAAGCTCCCTCCTTTTTCTTTACTATTAATACAATAGTAGGATGGTGTTTAACAGAGATTATTTCAACAGCTACTCTAGTTTATTGTTGTACATTAGAGAATGATGCAAGACAACAGCAATGGACATCCTTCTCATTCACATTCACAGGGAACAATGAAAGCCAAGAGGCTTTCATTTTTTAACTCAGTCTGGGTCAAACAGTTCCATCACTTAAATTAAAATAAAATACTACGCTGAGTTATTTAAGATTCAACTGCCCTACAGCCAACAGCCCGCACGTCTTTGCTATCTGCACAGCATGCAACATTTTCCCATCCAACTCCAGCAACAGCCTAAGCACAAACTTCGTGCTATAAAATAAAATGAGCAGGATGAGAAGTCTTGGATACCTATTCATAATTTCAAGTGAAGGGTAAATGTTAGACACTGAAGTCTTGCCCATGTGTACCCTGTATTAGCTGACTTCTCAGTAATATGCCATCTTGTGTGGTCTTACTTCTGCCACAGAAGGATATGTGACATGATCAGAAAGAATGAAGAAGGATCAGGCTGACGCTTCCTCAACACTGGAAAGCAACTTTGCCACACATAGCCACCTGGGTTTTAGCTTCAAAAGAAGTTACAAAACATGTTTTCACAGATATCTTGATCATTACTTCACTATGAAACTGAAGCAATGGTTGAGGTATAATACACTCTCCAATACGGCGTTACACAGTTACATTTGTAACTGAGAGCATAGGCAATTAGAAACCATTTTTCTACTAATTCTACTAGTACTCCTTAAAATTAAGCTTAGGAGGTAACCTGCAAAATTTGTAGCCTTTATATTTTTCAGCAGATGAAAGAGCAGCCCATTCACAAATTATCAGTGAAGCTTTTCAGACATACGTCACTTTTTTCCAAGAAACTAAACCTAGCATAATTTGTATTAAGCACAATCAGCTACAGACACTAGAAATCATCTCAGCCCAATTCAGTTATTCACAAATTAGTAACAATAATAAAAAAGTACAGGCAAATTAAACACTATTTGAAATAACCCTCCTAACAAGCTGGTACAGCCTTTAAAGAAGCCCAAAAAAAAGCTTTGCATATGTATACAAAGTAAAGTGTTTCATATTTATAGCTGGTCTTTCAACTGCTTTCAGCAGAATCACTCCTTTGTTACAGTCTCTGAAAGAAACAAATTTGTAGTGCGTCTTCCTTCTGTCTCTCTCATTTTAGTTTTGTAATTTCACACAGCTAGTTAATGTAAGATTATAAAAACATTTTAAGTTAAGTCTTTCGTTATGAAGTTACTTGTAGGTTTTCTGATTTTAGTAAGTTCTCTCAATGAGGCTTGAAAAATAATTTTATTAGAATGTGGACCCTATAACTAAGCTGCATGAGATTCAAGTAGTTTATGTAATTGACTTTTCATTAAACTTGTCATCATCTGTCACCAAAGCCATAATTACAGCAAAAACTAATCTGAGTTGCACACTAATTCCCAAAATATGATTTAGCATTACATATGGGTCTTCAGCATTGTCTGGATATTTCAGCTCCAAAACTCTAAATTTCAGACATATTTGTTTTAAACTCCTCCCTCTCCCGCCCCACCCCCACCCCCCCCCACCCCCCCCTTTGCAGGACATCTTCTTGAGAGTTTTGTAACCTGACCTTTTGTTTTCAGTTCAGTTCTTTACGTTAATATTAATTATAATGCTGTCCAGAATGTGTATAATGCTATCTGAAGTGTATTACATTTACAAAGTTGATCTTATTACAGACTCAAAAAATGTATTTAGAAGACAAAAAATTATCACAACTTCAATGACTTTACAAATCCCATTTTATAAAAAAAATCTAAGAAACAATCCTTATTAAAACATTGTTCCTCAGGTGCAGTATTGTGTTATACTAGGGGCCCTGTTACTGGTAGAAAATATTGATTTATTTATTTCAAACCTTATCCAAATGAAAAGAGCTTCTAGATCCTTAAATTAAGAATCCAAATGCAATTTCCATGACTACCAAGGATATGTAACAGATCACAGTTTACACTGCTTGAATTTGTTATGTATAAATTAATACATTAGGAATCTTTTTTTTAAAAAAAGAAGTTGCAGGTTTGCATAATCCTCCTGTTCCTATTCAGTAAATTTAAAAAAGGACTGTATTTAAATTATTATCTCTTAAGAAATGTACGAAAATAATTTTCACAGAACATGACAAAAAGTACAGAAAGCCTTATGTGCAGCAATCTTTGTTTCCTCGATTTTAATAATTTTTAGTTTTTAAAAGCTGTGAAATGCTAATAATATACGTAATTTTTTTAACAGAACAATTTCTAAAATAACCCACAGGGAAGTCCAATACCTCTGTTTTCCACACCACCTCCCATCAAATGAAGAGACAGAAACCATTCCCCTTATGAGCAGCAACAATGAATTGTAAAACCTCTAGCCCTATTTAATATGGATGGCACATTATGTGTTTTCTGTCAGTATCCGTTTGGTTGTATCTTAACAAGAATACTCGATTGAGCAAGTGTTCATATGCACAATGTTCACAAATCAAAAAAGCATTGTAAGTGTTGTTTTTTAACGCAAGACTAGCAGAAGCTGATACACACTGAAATATGAATATTACATAGTACTATCCAGAATTTTTAATATATTTTCCAGTAACTACTGCAAAAATAAATAAATGTAAGAGTCACGTGAAAACATGTTTTTGACAGAAAACATTAGCAATGCAAATATGCATAAGGGTCAAGGCTCTGAACCTGCTACTTTAGTCAAATCAGTACGTTTTTCTTTATGTAGGTCCACTACTTGCAGTGAGGCCTCCTATGTATGATGTTATTCAACATTATTAACACCACAGCAATCTCGCCTTAGGAATTAACGGGTAAGTAAAATATACTTCATCTACTTATATAAATTCTGTACAAAATCACCACGATTATCAAGAGAGTTGAAAACTACCTGTTAAACATGATACTTAAGACAAGAAGTGATGCTCTGCTTTCAGTTATGCCTTGCGTTGGTACTCATCTGCATTCACTCAGAGCTGCAGAGCTCATTGCTTCACAGGAGAATGACAGTCTGTTGTATGGTGACAAGTGGAGTCCCTTAGGGTTTTGTACTGGGACCAGTGCTGTTTAATATGTTCATCAATGACATAGACAGTGGGATCGAGTGCACCCTCAGCAAGTTTGTAGACGACACCAAGCTGAGTGGTGCAGCTGACACACCAGGAGGACAAGATGTCATCCAAAGAGACCTGGACAAGCTGGAGAGGTGGGCCTCTGTGAACCTGATGAGGTTCAACAAGGCCAAGTGCAAGGTCCTGCACCTGGGACGGGGCAATCCCCAGTATCAGTAAAGGCTGGGGGATGAAGGGACTGAGAGCAGCCCTGCGGAGAAGGACTTGGGGGTACTGGTGGATGAAAAGCTGGACATGAGCCAACAATGTGTGCTTGCAGCCCACAAAGCCAACCATATCCTGGGCTACATCAAAAGAAGCGTGGCCAGCAGGTTGAGGGAGGTGATTCTGCCCCTCTACTCTGCTCTGGTGAGACCTCACCTGGAGTACTGCGTCCAGCTCTGGGGCCCTCAGCACAAGAAGGACATGGACCTGTTGGAGTGGGTCCAGAGGAGGGCCACCAAAATCATCCGAGGGCTGGAGCACCTCTCCTACAAGGACAGGCTGAGGGAATTGGGGTTGTTCAGCCTGGAAAAGAGAAGGCTGCAAGGAGACCTTATTGCGACCTTCCAATATTTAAAGGGGGCCTACAGGAAGGATGGAGATAATCTTTTTATCAAGGCCTGTTGTGACAGGACAAGGAATAACGGATTTAAACTAAAGAAGAATAGATTTAGACGAGACATAAGGAAGATTTCTTGTATATATTTTTTACAATGAGGGTGGTCAAGCACTGGAACAGGTTGCCCAGAGAGGTGGTAGAGGCCCCATCCCTGGCAGCATTCCAGGTCAGGTTGGACGGGGCTCTGAGCAACCTGATGTAGTTAAAGCTGTCCCTGCTCAGTGCAGGGGGGTTGGGCTAGATGACCTCTAAAGGTCCCTTCCAACCCAAAGCATTCTATGATTCTTTCTATGATTCTACATTTCTAACTTAAGCCTGTGTATTTCAAAACTGTGATGAAATGCTATGCAGAAATTAGTAAAACAGTAGATCCTACAAGTACTGTTGAGGCTAAACTCTATTCCACTCCTCTACTTGTGAAACCAAACCTGTAATAAGCTGGCAAGCTAAAAGCTATCTATGATTTAGAGTCAATATTTCTTAATACCCAATTAGAATTAGAATAAATCCATTAACAGTTATTTTAAAATAGCACTTAGCTTGTTAAAACACATAAAAGGTTTGGCTCCCTCGGCCCACGTTACAATGGCAGTACATTTAGAGATGAGATAAGACTACTCACTTGAAGAAGGACAAAACCTAGTTCAAAATGTACACCACTGTGTTGGTTCCTATTTCATTCCCCATTTTATTTCTAAACTCAGACCTGTTACAAACCAAATTTTAAATAGTGGAATGTTTCTATTACAGAGGGATGCAATGCTGTTCAACTGTAGTTGTGTTTTAAATTCCTGGACATAAACTCCACTGCTACTACCGCTTATTAATAAACCAAAATAATTCTCACTGAAGAAATGTAAGTGCCTAGATGAAATAGATACATGACAATTTCATTTTTTCCAACTGTTGGCCATTGTGCACACTTTTGCACTTTGGAAATTTATTAGTATCTAATGAAAAAAACACCACAGATGGGGCAACTTTGCAAGTGAAATAGAGTTAACTTACAAAGTTTTGAAATTTATATTCAATTTACAATATGTCTATAGACACTCCCATATACACATATCTGCATTATAAAATAAAGACAGAGAATAACTAATCTGAGACACACTGAGCTAGACAACCACTGGTATGCACAGAAAATGACAGTGTCCTTTCTCTGGATGACGAATTCAAATCCAGCCACATAAGCAGGAAATGAACATTACAAATGTCTCATAGGTGCTGACAGTTACCTGTATAAAACCAGTGGATCATTTTAGTATGTCCCTTAATGTAATTTATTTCCATGAAGAAACCAACTATCCTCATTAGCCACTTCTGACACCTATACAACCAGAGGTGAAAGACTAAAATGCAACAAGAACCAATTTTTGCAGAACACCTTCTTGAAGCACTGAAATAATGTAAGTTTGAAACACTGCATTTCAGTCAGAAGGATTATTAATCCCACCATAATATAATGACAGTAGCAGTGGTCATGATGTGATAAAGAACACACAGGCAAAATTAATCTCCTGTGTTGGTAGGCTTCAGGAACAAAACATTAGTGCTTAATGGTGTTAAACAAAAATTACTTTGTGAAGTTTGATGTAAGCTCATGAGTTGAAATGAACATAGAAACAATTTCCTTTCAAAAGATAAGCTTTGGTGTAGGTACTATGGCAATAAAACTGTATGTCCACGTATCGTCAAATTTTTAGTCAATCAACACATTAAAGAATATGCATGTTCGACTTCATAACCACTGTTTGCAGCTGTTCAGGTTTTCTCATAGTGAGTACAACTGTGTTTAATGTGAAGGTTCAGGTAGGATTTCTAAAGACTCCAGCACAGTGTTTAACAGTGAATGTTATCACTAGCAAGCAAATTTGATTTATGATAAAATGTAGTAAGAAAGTCAAGCTTTGTTTTGCTTCAGAAGAAATATGCTTACTGTGCTAAATATATTTTTAGGTGTCTCCAATTCTAATCCAATTAAATTAATTATGGTTCAACTAAAAACATATTGACTAGTCGAGGGAGGTGATTCTGCCTCTCTACTCCGCTCTGGTGAGACCCCACCTGGAGTACTGCATCCAGCTCTGGAGCCCTCAGCACAAGAAGGACATGGACCTGCTGGAGCGGGTCCAGAGGAGGGCCACCAAAATCATCCGAGGGCTGGAGCACCTCTCCTATGAGGCCAGGCTGAGAGAGTTGGGGTTGTTCAGCCTAGAGAAGAGAAGGCTGCGAGGAGACCTTATTGCGACCTTCCAATATTTAAAGGGGGCCTATAGGAAAGATGAGGAGAATCTTTTTAGCAAGGCCTGTTGTGACAGGACAAGGAATAATGGATTTAAACTAAAGAAGAATAGATTTAAACTAGACATTAGAAAGAAGTTTTTTACAATGATGGTGGTGAAGCACTGGAACAGGTTGCCCAGAGAGGTGGTGGAGGCCCCATCCCTGGCAACATTCAAGGTCAGGTTGGATGGGGCTCTGAGCAACCTGATGTAGTTAAAGCTGTCCCTGCTCAGTGCAGGGGGGTTGGGCTAGATGACCTCTAAAGGTCCCTTCCAACCCAAAGCATTCTATGATTCTATGATTCTATGGCCACCTTAATTTTGGTGCAACATATAAATGCAGTGAGTATCTTCACAATTTATTTTCTGTAAGATGTCCTGATTCTACGCATTCCTATCACTAGTGGATTTTGTTGGTGGTAGTATTTTTTGTTTTCAGGTTTTCCACTAATGGATAGGAGAGACAGCAATTTATAATAAATTTCCTCAAAATTAAGGCAGAGTGAGGTTGATTATTCAAACAGAAACACTCAGCGACTTCTTGCTACTGTACATTTCTGCTGTATCCACAGCTGTAATTTATATTCACAAAACACACTGCCATTATTTTACACCAAGTAACACAATTGCTATGAACATGTTAACTCATGCTGATTCACAACAACAGTATTTTATTACTGTCCAATAACAGCAATGAACTTGCACCACTTCTGTGATCAAGCCTTAACATTTTTCTGGACATAACACTTCTTTGATTTGCATTTTACTTTAAAACATTCAGGATCAAGTAAGGATGGGACAAATTCAACACCCCATCACAATTCAAAACAATAAAAAGATATGAGCAAAAATGTGATTTTAATGAAGAGTTCCTAAGCCCAGTAGAAGCAATACTGTGTATGAAATACTGCTTATCTGTAAATGCAAATATATGCATAGCTTTAAGAGCAGGAACCTACTGTTACATCTAAACCTTTGTCTGCTATGAAATGCACTACCTTTTCAAATAAGTTATTTGACCCACCTGAGAACAAATAAACATAATCTTGAAAATAAATAGTCATGGCCAATAGCAAATTTAAAAAAAAAAAAAAAAAAAAAAAAAGAGAGAGAAGTAACATTATGATGCTACCCCTCATGGAAATGCAGCTTCATTATAATCATCGTTGTGTCTGCCTTTGTCCTTGGTATGCTCTCCTTTCACGCATGCTGTGTTTTCCTTGCTCACTGCATTAATCACTGTCCACAGCTGGTACGATTTAGCTGTGGTTCTGTTAAGAATATCACAGACTGTTCAAAATTCAAGAAGTACAACAGTAATTATGAATTAAATACAGTTTAATAACACACTACAAATCCTTGTGAAGTCTTAGTCTTAAATTCCAATGTGCAAAAATGTTATGTAATTCCATATACTCTATATGTCATTTTTTGAAAGATATCTGTTAAAAATAATTGTGCTCTTGAACTTACAGTGGTCATCAGTGACAGGTTACACACTTAGCTAAAAATGGTATTCTATGATTTTACCAACAAACCCTATCTTTATTTTCTAATTAAACTTCACTATTGTCATGTATGACTAAATGGGTCCTGGTAACTTCTGATGTAATCTCTGATAGAAAAGCCATTAGTTTCTGTGTTAAAAAGTCAAATAATGTTTTATTTCTTTAATCTCTGTATGTCCTTGTCAGGCTGCTTATTAAGAAAAAAGCTAAGAAATTTGCAAGTGGAGTTCACAAGAATAAATAAGCCTCTCCCTGCAAATCCCTCAACCTTTGTATGCAAACCTACATGCAACTAAAAGTGCCTACAAGCTCTCTTCCCCCCCTCTTTTTTTCTTTCTCTCATACATAGACACAGGAACATACACAAGTAAAAAACTTAAGTACAGCTCTTCTCAATAAAACAACTCAGAAAAATATGCCCATTTAAAGAAGTAAAGGTGCAAAAAGTACCTGATCTATCAGAAATATGTATGTATGTACATATAGTAATTAAAAAGGAACTTATTTAATTAGTAGTCAATTCCAATTTTCTTACCCTCACACTGCTACAAATTTTCCTTGCTATATAGCTAGCAACAGGGCTACTCACAGAAGAAGACTGAACCTTGTGTTCAAATAATTAACACAACTCTCTTCATATATATGTGAAGAGCATTTTATCAGTAAAGTGCCACAATGCTTAGAACCTTATAGCAAGATGTTATTATTCTGGTCAGAATTTTTGGTTTTTATCACTCTGCCTTCATTATCACCTGCAAATAAAACACCACAACCAGTAAAAATGGAAGATAATGCAAACAGACAAGACTTCTCCAGGAAAAAATTGATCATTTTTTCCTGGCAACAGGAAACAGGCCTTTAATTATCTACATTCTCACATCAACTTTCAACTAACACATAACGTAATCGATACAGTGATAAAACATTTTTAGTTTATATATTTACACAGAGTCAGTTTCATCAAAAAGAATAATGAAGACTCATGTTCCACTTCAAAAATACAGTCTACATAGCAATCACTTTTTAAATAGCACATGACAGCTGTTTTGGGGATGTTTATTTTTTTTAACGTAATTCAAACGATATACACTCTCATCATGGGACTCAGAAGTAGTATTATCTTTGTGCCCTTTGAGTACACCATCCAATAAAAAGTCACTCTGTACTTCCTACAGAGTTCCACACATTAATTTATTTTTAAGGCACTGTTAGTGTTAGCAATACAGACTGTTGGCCCAGACACACTGTGGCTCAGTCATGTGATCCATTTATGGGCTCTGTTAGGCAACGAGGGGGCAACCTGATGGTCTCTGTCTCCTCTCCCACCACTCAAGTTCTACTATCTAACAACCCAACACCTCCTGCTGAAGTTCAAGGCTCATTAGCCTTCTCCATCCCATAATTCCAAGTAGTGGCAAGTTGATCATCTCACCACACTCACCACTGCCTGTTGAGAAGCTCACCAGACTTACCAATACACCCAACAAAACACAGCTTTCTGCTGATAGTGATAAAAAGAAGTCATGGATGACTCTCCAGTTACTATTTTCCTCTTCAGACTTCAAATAGGAGAAATACTTACCAGAGAAGCCTTAGTCTTCACTAAAAGTAAGGGCTCTTTCACTGAACCTGTTCTAGCCTTGGACCCTGGGAAGAGCCCACAGATGTACCAAGGAGTGGTAATCATCACTTATCTTACTGCTGAGAAATCTCATGCATGCACCTAAATAAATAGCAAAATGGGTACCTTAGAGAAAAATCAGGAGGGGGAAAAATAATTTTTAAAAAAGACTAATATAGAGGGGGAAACAGTTCAGTTTCCAGAATATATTAACATATCTCAAAGTCAGTTAAATTTTGGTTGCCTGTTCACACATTCCATGTAAAACACAGGCAGTTAACTCTCCCCTTACTTTTTGTTGAGTTGGATGCTGAGTTACTCCATCTTCACAGATGTGCAGATGTAACCCCTGACTGACTCTCTAATAAATGTATCAAAAAGCTATCAAGTAGCACATCTGGATCCTAGAAACAGCAAACATTTGAAGTTGTCTCCTTTAGAACAGAAAGATATTCTTAAGCCCTTCACCAATAGCTTGTGTTTCCCAACTTCACCATCTCTAAAAACCCGATTAGAATGTCTCTGAAAAAATTCAGTTCCTAATCCAGCCTAGAAAAAAATGCAGCAAAAGAAAAAAAAAAAGAAAAAACAAAAAACAAAAGATACAATAGCTTTTCCTGATGGCTCCTCCCAGGTCCCAATTCAATATGAAAAATGAAGAATTTGATTGACCCTTAATTGTGATAAAAATTTCTGGATGAGAAGTTCCATTACTCACACACAGTGTCTGGGCGCAGATAATATAGTGTTACTAGTGACCACTCTGCTAGAACTACAGTAATTTTCTTGTGTGCGTGGCATCTTGGAAGTACGGCAGAAATTTGCAGCTGCTCTGCAGTTGATCATATACAGTCACATGAGTCCTTCTCAAGAGAAAAGTACCTGCCCTCACTGCCCCCCTTATCTTGCCCAAAGCTTTACCTAGCATTTCCTAGCAAACAGTAACTGCTCTCTACAAGTATGGGCCTTTCCTACATCCCACCAAAAGACACTACCCATTGCATTAGCGACAGTACTGGAGTTGAGAAGTCTGTTACAACAGAAGTAACTTTGATAGGGATGTGTGATGTCTTGGGGAGAAAAAAGAACACAACTAGATACAAAGCTCTCCTTGGTAGCTGTCTAAAGAAAAAAGATTATAATATTAGTTTAGAAAGACTGTGAAACTTCATAAGCAGGTGCTTTGGAGTGTAAGAGGCTGGACAAAAGCTGTTTAGGACCTCGAGTGTCTGGGCTGTACTTAAGACACCAGGTACTAGCTGACTTCTAGTCACTGTAAGATCCCTCTGAAGTGCTGGAGTTGGATGGTGACGGATGCATGGAGTCAGAACAACTGCTCCTTCCTTGACTCCACATACAGATCCATTTCCATTTAATGCCATGATCTTTCCTCAAATGTGTAAGACATCACTTCAGTTCTGGAAGAAAATGACTTATTGTAGACAAACGTGTGAGTAGAAAGATGAGAATTGTGCAAATACTACAGTTCAGATTTCAAGTCTGTTGCTCCTCTCCTTGTTGGGCACAGCTACATGAGGGACCAATTTCAGCTGAACTAAAGTATAGTTACAATGAGGCAGAGACCTGAAAACATTGATACAGTTTTATCAGTCATAAAATGTTTCTCTCTCATCATGGAAGTACTTACCCTCATTGCCACTTTGTTGCCACAATGCTTAACATTGCCATTGTTAAGCAATTTTATTGCAAATAAAATTCACAATGTTCCCAATGCTCCCTATGACTCTGACTAGAATTTTCATAATTGTTTTACGCAATTTTTCTCTGCTTTACATAAAAAAGATCTTCAGAAGAGTAGTTTAGTTTAATTTATAAAACATATGATCAAAGGAGCTGGACATCTGAAATAAACGTTTATCCAGTCACCTCTCTACTTACATTAGAAATCTGTCATGATAATCAAAAGAGAACATTGCAAAAGCAATTGCTGAGGAAAACCTCACATCTTTCCTATGTGGAAGAGGGGCTAACTCCTATTTAAGCATTCATATAAAACAGTCACACTAGTTTTCTTTTAAATTTCTAGTGCAGGAATACTGTCAGCACACTGTCTAGCTTCCATCATTGCCAAGCTGAGTAACAAATTAAGAAAAACTTCTCCAACCACTAAATCAGAATTCATACTTGTTCACCACCAAGAAGCAGAAAAACATCCTTGTCACTTCTCAACCCTTATCGAAAATCACAGGAACAGAAACAAAATTATTTGGAGCTAGCTAGAAACTTTTCATTCCTCTAAAACAATAAGAAATGTGAAGAGAAAATACGCCTTCATAGAATTTTGCCAGAATCAGGCCAAAAATGATCATATCCACAGCAAGGAGGAAAGTTTTAGCAGCAGAGGGAAAAAACCTAAACCAAAAAACTGTCCTACAGGATAGACATGCAACTTTTTAATTATAAGTCCACATTTTAAACCATACTTGAGATTTACACTGTGTTTTGATCCAAGGGTTAGGAACTGCAGTTATGCTAAAGAGCCCTTATGAATGATAACTTCATTCAAACCATTCATAATGAGGGTTTTCATTCAGAGAATTTTTCTTTACTCTCTGGACAATTAATGTGCATATGTTAGGACTGCCATAAATACCAACTTTTTAACACAAGAAGCACATGTTGCTGAATCAGAAAAAATAATTCTATATACTGTAAGTAAAGCTTTAGGAGTAGTTACTGCTCAAGACTTTAATTACTTAGTTACCTTTATTTCCAAAACTTCAAAACAACCTCTGTAGCACTTTGCAAGACACCAGCCTAAGCACTTAAAAGTTATACTTACACCTGAAATTAACAAGGCAAAGCATTTCTAGAGCTGTGAAGATAAAGACAGACATACAAATACATGGAATGAGTAGAAGGTGGAAAAGAAGATTCTTGTAATGATATGGAAACAGAGAGAGCATACATTAAAAATCCTTTTAAAAGCCTGATAGCCTGTGTCCTCCTACACATTCTTTGACGAAGACATACAGAAAGGCTTTGAAGCTAAATGAATACAAAGAAGCTCTCCACAAAATCATCAGGTCAAAAACTTCATAATTTGTGTAAACGGGCCTTACAAATACCAAGTATTCCTGAATGTAGTCTTTTTTTTTTTTTTTTTTAAATGATGTATAAAGAAGGGGTAACAAACATATAAAGAAGGAATAACAAGGGTTTTATAACCGATTTTTCATGAAAAGATTCAGTGGTAAACAAAATACTACCAGAACAGTGAAATTACAAAAAACAAAGTAAGGAAACCGGAATTTTTACTTGGACAATGTAAGCATAGAGCTGTTTGTTGCGATATTTTGCTTACCGCCTTTTTTAATTTCTCATCAAGAACTAGAAGTCAGATGTTAAGTAACATTTAAACTTCTAATCTAGGAATCTTTCTCTGAATACCTAGTGATAATGAACCTGAAGCAAGACAGAAGGACTCAGAAGCTGGCATTAAGTCTCACTTCTACTAATCAGAGACTGGTTTAAGCTCTGCACACTTTTGTAAGTGCTAAACGCAAAATTTTATTCAGAAGGAGGAAATTTATACACACATGCAGAGGCGGAAGAGAAGGGGTAGATTTCCAAAATCCATTTAAAAAAAAAAAAAAAAAAAATTTGACCAAATATTCCACAACATTTACAAGAATAATAGCTTTCCCTTTGGTTTAGATTTTTAGAGAAGAATGGTAAATATTTTGAGTTTTAAAGAATTTTAAAAGATGTTTAACTCAAGTGGGATGAAAATTATTATAATTAAACATTTCAAATAACCTGACACAAAGTGCTTCCCAGATCTTTTCTTCTCAAAAATATTTGACATATCTTATTAACAAAATTTAAACAAAAAAATTTTCAGAATAATTTCCCCCAAAATAACTAATTCCATTCTATTTATTACAAAAACTCTGGAGAACACACAGACAAAAAACTTAAGATTAAACACTTTTTGAACTTTAACTGTCTCCTTATAAAGAATAAATCAGAAGAGGAAGCCACAGAGACATTATTTTAATATAAAATTAAGACTACTATTTGAAGAGATTGTCATGCTCTCTACAATACACAAAGGGTAAAAACTTACCATTCTTGAATTTGAAGACCAAAACGCAAGTAAGTATAGACAACACATAATACTCTGTCAACCGATGTAAATTATTCCCTGATCATTTTTCATATGAAGGAAATGGCTATTAAATGTGAGAAGAAATTTTAGACTGTATGAAATACAGTTGGGTTTTTTCACGATTACATCTGCTAAAGTAAGTACAAACAAATGTTCACTAAAACACATAAATACACTTTGCAAATACTAATCTGACTAGATCCCAAGAACATCTATTACTGTTAACATCAGGCTTATGCCCAAGATGAGGAAGTAAAAGAAGTTTAAAAAAACCCCAAAGCTACACAACCTACGCCACAAGAGAGAGAGAAAATGACAGAACTCTAATACTTGACTTTCTTTGCACTACAGGTGGCTCCAGCTTTTACCCGAGACAAAAAATTGTTAAAGGACTCTTTTTCTTAAAAATGTAAGAATGATAGACCCGCTGTCCTGCAAAAATTCCTTCTGGACTTCCCTTACTTTTCTTGGCCCCAACTGATTTTTCTGATTGTAAAACATTAAATAGTTACTATGCTTTATAAACGGGAAGATGCACTTCAGTGGAGACTGAAATTACAAAATACATATACACATAGCAAAGCATATACCTGCAAAGCATATAAACTGCATATTCATGTCAGTTTAGACTGAAACAAATTGTAAAACATGAAAAAAGGAGCTCATAGTATACATAAGGTGAGTTAAAAAATAATATTGTTGCCTGAAATAAAAGAAATGGAGTGGAATGAAGAACAGACAAAGAAGCTGTGATTCAACATGACCTTTCTTTGTGAGGTCTCTGAAAGAATAAAGAATTTCTTAGGGAAATTTTTAAATCTTTCCTTTCAAAAAACTAATAACGTGAATTGTTTCACAAGGAAAATGAAGGCTGGCTGTAAAGAGTTTCATTATTACCAGGGATTGCAACAGGCCTGAATGCTGGAAGCTAGAATAAAGAAAATCATACAAGAAAAAAGTTCACGTAAGTATTGAGTAACCCATGGGACCCAGCAAGATCCATCCCAGGGTCCTGTGGGAACTGGCTGACATAGTTGCCAAGCCACTCTACATCATGTCTGAAAAGTTGTGGCAGTCAGGAGAAGTCCACAGTGACTGGAAAAAGGCAAACATCACATCCATTTTTAAAAATGGTAACAAGGAGGATCCTGGGCACTACTGACCAGTCAGCCTCACCTCCATGCCCAGTAAGATCATGGAACAGATCCTTCTGAAGAGATATCAAAACATATAGAAGGCATGAAGGTGATTACAGACAGCCTACATGGCTTCACCAAGGGCAAATGCTGCCAGATTCATTTGGTGGCCTTCTATGATGGAGTAACTGCAACAGTGGACAAGAGAAGAGCAACTCATGTCATCTACCTAGACTTCTGTACAGCCTTTGACACAGTCCACCACAACATCCTTCTCCCTAAATTGATACGGATTTGATAGGCAGACTGTTTGGTGGATAAGGAATTGGTTGGAAGGTTACATCTGGAGTACAGCGGTCAACAGCTCAATGTCCAGATGGAGATCGGTGACAAGTGGGGGTCCCTCAGGGGTCCATACTGGGACCAGTGCTGTCTAGTATCTTCATCAATGACACAGACAGTGGGACTGAGTGCACCCTCAGCAAGTTTGCAGATGACACCAAGCTGAGCAGTGTGGTTGACATGCATGAGGGATGGGATGCTGTGCAGAGGGACCTGGACAAGCTCAAGAAGTGGGCCCATATGAAACTCATGAGATTCAACAAGGCCAAGTGCAAGGTCCTGCACCTGGGACAGGGCAACCCCAGATATCAATACAGGCTGGGGAATGAAGGGACTGAGAGCAGCCCTGTGGAGAAGGACTTGGGGGTACTGGTGGATGAAAAGCTGGACATGAGCCAGCAATGTGCACTTGCAGCCCAGAAAGCCAACCATATCCTGGGCTGCATCAAAAGAAGCGTGGCCAGCAGGTCAAGGGAGGTGATTCTGCCCCTCTACTCTGCTCTGGTGAGACCTCATCTGGAGTACTGTGTCCAGCTCTGGAGCCCTCGGCACAGAAAAGATACGAACCTGTTGGAGCAGGTCCAGAAGAGGGCCACAAAAATGATCCAAGGGATGGAACACCTCTCGTATGAAGAAAGTCTGAGAGAGTTGGGGTTATTCAGCCTGGAGAAGAGAAGGCTCTGGGGAGACCTTATTGTAGCCTTTCAATACTTAAAAGGGGGCTTACAAGAAAGATGGAGAGAGATTTTTTAGCAGGGCCTGTTGCAATAGGACAGGGGGTGATGGTTTTAAACTGAAAAAGGGTAGATTTAAATACGACCTCATCTGGTGAAAGATGTCCCTGCCTACGGCAGTGGGGTGGCCTAGATGATCTTTAAAGGTCCCTTCCAACCCCAACCATTCTATGACTCTATGATTCTTTGAAAATAAAAAAATCAAAGGAAATGAAAAGAAGATATGCTTATCACTTCACCAAAACCCAAGAGATTTTCAATGTCTAGACAAAGCATCTATAAAGTGTAAACTCAAATTTTATAGTGATATCATCAGTTAGCTCTCAAAATGTCAGCTCTAGTTTTTTACATCCTTTGAAATTCCCAAATTTTTGTTGCCATTTCAAGCCCTCAGTATGGCTTGTGGTCACCCAACAAATGTTTAAACCCAAAAACTATGATCAGCTGGTCTACTTATGATTTGACATAAGCTTCAAGTGCTAATTTGAGTAGTGACATTTTTAGGCTTCTCAGGATGATTGTGCTATCAAAACTACAAAAGTAACAAGCATAAAATTATTCTCAAAACGTTGTCTTAAAAATTGTGAAGAACACTTAAGAAAAGGTTTTCTGAGATGCACCACACAGAAAAATTAGAAGTTCTCACATAACCAAATTATTACTGGGTAGCACTTCAATGGTGACTGCTCTGGTAAGAGCAATCTTTTACATGATCCAAATAGCCAGCTAACACCTTGCCATGTTACTTACTCTTCTGAAACTCCTTCCTTTCACACTCACTCCAGAGTACATGGACATGCAGCATGGGAGCTTCAGTCACAGACATAATACTGCAACACTAAAACTATCCTTAAGGTTAAGATTTGATACGGCCAGATAACAGCCACTGTTTCTGAAATCTTAGAGAAATGTTCAGTGCTTCAAACTGAGTGTGTGCAAGACAGCAACATTCAGAAAGTGCATTCTTAAGATAGGCATGAAAAATCTCTCTGATACTTTTCTTCCAAGACCTGGCTAGACTGCTTTTTTCTACTTAGAATCTTTAGACTAGGTTTATTACAAAGATTTTGGTGATATTATGAAAACTAAAGTGGAAGATGACATTGTATTGGGCTTACATGGACAGGTTTTCATAACAGGGGGGTTTCAGGGGTGGCTTCTGTGAGAGGAAACCAGGGGCTGCCCTCATGTCAGACAAAGCCACCTCCAAAGACCCACTGCAGGGCACTGCTGAGCCTCTAAGTGATGTTGGTGGTATCTCTGTGACAATATACTTAAGAAAGGGTAAAAAACGCTGCACAGCAGCTGTACGAGAGGAGTGAGAAAATGTGAGCGAAACAGCCCTACAGACACCAAGGCCAGTGAAAAAGGGTGGGAGTGAGCTGCTCCAGTGCCTGGAACAGCAGTTCCCCTGTAGCCTGTGGAGAAGACCATGGTAAAGCAGGTTGTCCCCATGCAGCCCATGGAGGACCACAATGGAGCAGATACTCACAATGCAGCCCACGGAGGTCTCCATGATGCAGCAGGTGGATGTGCCCTGAAAGAAACTGCGGCCCATGTAGAGCCCATGCAGAAGCGAGCTCCCAGCAGGAGCTGCAGCTTGTGGAGAGGAGCCCACACAGAAGCATGTTTTCTGGCAGGAACTGAGACCTGCGGGGAACCCAGGCTGGAGCAATCTGTTCCTGAAGGACTGTACCCCATAGAGAAGGCCCATGCTGGAGCAGTTCATGAAGGACTGTATTCCATGGGGGACCCACACTGGAGAAGGGGAAAAAGTAAGGAGGAAGGAGTGACAGAGAAGAAACATTGTGAACTGACTGCAACCCCCAATCCCCATCCCCCCCTGCACCGCTCAGAGGGGAAGAGGTAGAAGAGTCAAGAGTGAAGTAGAGCCTGGGAAGAAGGGGGTGTGAGGGGGAAGACATTTTTAGTTTTGTCTTTGTTTCTCACTATCCTACTCTATTTTTAATTGGCATTAAATTAAAATAATCTTCCCCAAGTCAAGTTTGTTTTGCTTGCAATGGTAATTGGTGAGTGATCTCCCTCCCTTACCTCAATCCACGAGCTCTTTCATCCTATTTTCTCCCTCCCATCCTGCTGAGAAGGGGGAGTGACAGAGCGGCTGGATGGGCATCTGGCAGCCAGCCAAGGTTAACCCACCACACTTAAGCATAACAATACAACTTACTGAGACTTAAAGCTGGTTTCATTTCTACAAAATTAAAATCCAGATAAAAAACCAAATAGTTAATTCCATCTTTTCCTTTTTATATATAAATACTCGATTTTCTGAACAGCATTATTAATCTACATCTGGACAATGGTGGCCACTTTTTCCTAGTCATGACTGAAATAAGACATTAAAATCTCTTCAGAATGCATGTGTATGCTAATATAAAGAATATCCAGCTGAAAATAAAGGAAGAGAAATAGCAGCTTGATCCACAGGCTGCAAAATTTACTTAATCCATGGCAGTCTGGGTTGTTCTCCAAAACACAAAACTAAGTAATGCATGCCACTATCAGTGTAGGGAAGAGATCCATGCTCCAACCACCACGGGTTGTTTCTCCAGCTGCCCCATAACAAAATGAAGTTATAGGGCAGAAACAGGAAGAGAAACATAGCAAGTGAAGGCAGATACAGTCGTCGTATCTCAAATGCAAGGATGTAAAACAGATGATGGCAAAGAGAATGAAAATGTTGCTTGTATCATCTGCTATTACTACTGGTTGACGTTGACCTCCTTTTAATTCTGTGATTTCTTGTAGCACTGACATACCTACTACTCCTCAACATGGCAAAAGTAGAAAAATCACTTATGTAAGCATTCAGAAAATGAGACAAAGTGTTAAAGGTAGGAGGGAGCAGACACAGAGGGAAAAGATAAATGATGACTGAATGCACAAAAAATTATGTTCAAGGCTGTGAAAAGTGAATTGCTATCAAGAGAAGTTATTCTAATGCCAGTTAGAAGTGTTTGCATGACCTGATAGTAGATTGACTGATTTCATGAAATAAAAATGCATCTATTCTATAAAGATAGTGCCTACCAAGAATCTTGTATAATTATAATTATTATAAGTTGGTTTATTATGCAATTGTACTATTTTATACTATCAGCTGCATTATTATTTGTAATTATTATTATTACTGTATCCCTAAAAAATAAAATCGGTTACCAATAAATAGCATAGAAATAATATGTAGTATTTCACACTTACTGAAGGTTCTCTTACTAAGATACTATTTTAAAATACTTATTCTGACATGTTCTTGCATGATTTAGGTCTTTTCAGAATATCTATGAACTAATTTATTTCTAAGATGGAACATCAATTATTTTAGGTCCAATCAATCAGTCAATCAATACATGTCTAATAGTTAAAATGAAATTAAGACAAACTATAAAAGGATCCCTCATTTTCTTTATGAAACCTACTAGTACAGCTCTGTGCCTGGAAGACACATGCTGAACAGCTGCACTAGGAGGTTACTAAACAATATTTGTCAGGAGAAGAGGCTATTTGTAAGACATTTTGACCTAATCCCAACAAAATAAAAAGAAGGGAGAAAGGCAGAAAGGTGGCAGAAGCTGTATCAAAGTCCTGAATAAACCTGAAAACAATATGAAGTGTGTATACCTTGATGTGACTAAAAGGCAGGCTGCTACAATATTACTATATTTCTCAAGTTTCATCACTGTATTTATTTGCTGGATATTTCCTTGAAATATCTTCAACATTCAGATAAGATTTCAATCACAATGCCTCATTTATAATTCATTTAATCCTATTCTTTATCTAGAAAAAAGTAGCTGAAGCGGATGTCAGGAGGCTACACATGAATAACAAGCATATGTATTGCAACGGGAAATATATTTCATTTAGTGATTCCTACCTACTAGTGCGATAAGATAATGTCTTTATATTAGAATATGAGAAATGCTTTTCAAAAGAGACAGAATTCACATACTTTGAATATTAAATAACTCAGATGCTCTTTGAAGAAAGTTATTCTAGAATACCATCATGTGAGACTCTGTCAGCATTAACTCATTGTATGAGGTAAGCTGGAAAACAAACCTGCATGAAATTTGGTGACGTTTCTATTGTTACTAACACATACGCAAATTTGGCTGTATTAAGACAGTTTCAGTATTACATAGCAGGAGAGTAATTGATGCAGCATGTATTTGTGAGATCGCTATAAATGCAAAATGTACAAGATGTTTATAGTCTATGTGCTTTCAGAGACTAAAACCTGTTTTAAATACATATCCACTAGAATAGTAACAGATCTTCCTAGTCGTCACAAGCCTTGCCTTTCCTAAGGAAAAAAGAAGTTCTTAAATTATGGACCTATTGCATAGATATTAACCTAATAAATATGACTTTAGCAGTCCTTTAGTATATAAATGGGTGTTAAATATTGTATCTAATCTGTATTTGAGCTCCTTTCTTAATAGGCAATTGTAATTAACATGCACAACTCTTGCATACATGCCACAGTATAAATACGTAAGTTTAAAAAAAAGGTTTCAATGGATATCAAATATCCTGATTTGCCCATATTATCTTATTTGTATCTGTAAAATTTGCATTTCTAACTTAATTTGACACTTTGGTTATCACTATGTATTTCTGAACCTTTTTCAAAGCATTTGACCTTATCTTAAGCCTTGAATTTCATTTATTTACTAGAAGTAGTCTTCATTCAAATCCAGAATTCTAGTGCAGAATATTATTCTTTCTCTGTTATAATTAAGAAAATTTTATAGAAACACTCTCTTTTGTACTCTAGATATCCATCAATTTCTACATCAGATGAACAGAAAAATGCATCTGTCCTTTTTTCATTTGTTTTTACGTAAAAGCCTGAGGTAGCAGCAGAACCTGATTAATCATTATTTGGAAACATCACACCATTAAACTTAAGTTCCAATTCAAAGATGATTTTGTATTGTAGGGAACACCACAGGATTATTATTTTCAGCAGTAGGAATAGTCAAGGCTTTGAAATCTTTTGTTATTCAATCTGTCATTTCAATTAGTCCAAACTATCTACATTTACCTTTATTTTTTTCTCCATCTGTGTGTGACATTTCACTGATGAATAACTAAATGTAAGAGAACAATTTCATTCTTATGGCACAGTATTTTTTCACCCGTGCAATTGTGCCACCATCAAAAAGAAAGCACAATTATTATTCACATTTGTCTGTGATCAGCCCTCAAATGCCTTATGGCACAGTAAAATAGCCAGTCCAGGTGGATCAAAAGCAGGTTTTTTTCCATTTTAGAACTGTTTCCACCATCATCAAGCATTTTGCTGTACTTAAATTCCATTTCTTATAATCACTCATTCTCTTCACAAACAGAATTATTCAATTACATGGCTCCACTGCACACTAGAGGTCAGCCGTTAATGACCAAGATGTATTGTGATATGCTTTTATTATTTCTAACCAATGAGAGAGATAGTATCTTGTATTATAAAGCTTTGGTCACCATCAGGCTTCTCATTCATTTTTGAAAACAAACCAGCTATTCAATCTAACAGTGAACAGATGAAAAAACTTAAGTAGTTTATGACTACTAATTGTAGAAATTTAATGTCAACATGATACATACAAACATATATAATAAAACCTTACAGTTTTGCTTCAACTCATTTTAAGCAAGCTTTACCAGAGAATGGTGTACAACTGAAATAATTAGGTTTTGTCACTCATCTTTAAATATTATTACTCTTCCTCTTGTCCAAAACTTAATTAGAAAATCAGGGAAGTAAAAAAAATGCAGAAAGTATCAATGAAAAGCAGTTCAGGATTTAAAAATTAACGTGGTTTGAAATAAAAAGCTTGTTTTGCCTGTCATTCAGTAGGAAATTATACACTCACCTAGAACAAAATACACATTTTTATTACACTACGAGAACAAGTTTAAGCAACTAAAAAAAAAAAGGTATTCTATACATTACACAATTTCTATTCATTGAACTCATGGTATATTTTACTTCATTAAAGTAGTAAATTATACCGACTTTTTAATCTAAAGGTTTTCAACACAGCTGAGAAAGTGAAACATAAAGGCACTGTTCAAATAGTAGGGATTTTGATTACATGGAGTTCTAATGGCCTGGTCAAAACTTAGTACTGAAATGTACTGAGCATACACAAGAGAATTCTATGTTTTAACTGATACCTAGTTAGTTTTTACAGCTTTTATTTTAAGTGTATCAAATTAATGTGTGTCAACGATTTACTTACTGTATTTGGAACTCTGATGGAGTGTTTCACACAGTGTAAATATAGAGGAAGATATAAGTTCTGGACTCTGTAATTTGCATAGGATTTTTCCGACCGATTTCATTTGTGCAGGATTTCACCCACACACTTAAAGACATTTATTATATAGATAACTGAAGGTATATTTATGAAAAAGAGATCATTCCTTCAGCCAAAATAAATAGTAGGTTTCTTAGTCACAGACTTTCCGATGTGGAACAGCACTTGAGGTGACAGGGATACATGCAAGACAGAGACCTCAAGTCATGCAGTTCTTTGCCTTATTGTAAGTGGCGTAAAACTGGAATGCGTAGAATATGAAAGGGTAGACTCTGTAAGTTGTCTATCTCTCCTACTTGTTTTTCTGTCATGATTGCATATAGTTGTGTTAACACTTTCAAGTTTTGGGTTTGCTTTCCACTGTGAATATTGCATGTTAACTTTTTATGAAAAAAAAAAAAAAATCTAATCTATTATTAAACTTCCAATTTTTCTCTCAATCCTAGCTGTGTCAAGGAAACAGCATTTTTTTTAATAGTATAAGAACTCCCATTCTTATACCTATTTCTACAGAACTAGTAGGCTTAATAATACTATACTTCCACACTTTCATGTCAACAGCTGAAATACGACGTTAAAAGTATTAAGGGCACATTGAAATTTAGGTATTAATTTTCACAGAACCATGGATTCACTGAAGTTGGCAGTCACATCTGGAGAGTGTCTAGTCTAACCCTGGCTCAGACCTGCTAAAGAAGTTTGCCCAGAGTCATGCTTTCTTCAGTTTTGAATATGTCCAAGAATGGAGAGTCCATAAACACTCTCGACAACCTGCTCCATTGCTCGGTCACTCTTGGAATAATAGTAATAATAAAAAAATTTCTTATGTTTAAACAGAGCTTCATGTGTTTCAGTTTGTGCACGCTGCCTCTTGTGCTGTCACTGGGAACCACTGAGAAGAGTCTGGCTCCCACATCTTCACTCCCTTCCATCAGTTATTTATATACACATGAATAAGATCTCACTAAGCCTTCTCTCTAAAGGCTAAGCAGTCCCAGCTCTCAACTTCTCTTTGTATGAACAACGTTTCCATCGCGTCACTGCCTTTGTGGCCCTCTACTGGACTCACTCCAGCATGTCCATGTCTCTCTTGTACAGAGGAGCCCACCACTGGACCCAGCACTCCAGATGCATCTCACCAGTGCCAAGTAGAGGGGAAGGATCACCTCAGCCCAGGAAGCTGCTGGCCACTTTTACCACAAGGACACATTGCTGGTTTATGGCCAACCTTTTATGTACCAGCACCCCCAGGGCCTTTTCTGTCAGGCTGTTTTTCAGCTGGTCAGCCCTCAGCATGCAAGGGATCATTCCTCCCCAGCTGCAGGGCTTGCCACTTCCCCTTCGTGAACTTCATGAGGTTCCTGTCAGCCCATTTCTCTATCCTGCCCAGGTCCCTCGCAACAGCACCTTGTGCACAGTTTTGATAAAATATCTTATTTAAGGAAACAAATACAAGAATTTCTCCATTTTCATTTTACTTCCCCAACAAACCCAAGGACTAATGTCAATCTTAAGTATAGTCAAAAGAATTCCTGAGGCAATGCAAAAGAAAGTTACTGTGAATATTCACACATAGACCACTAAATCAGTTGTTAGCATTTAAGCAAGAAGTTTTGAAACTTATGAACTGCTTTACTTACAAGAAGTTTCCAGGATAGAACCATGGAATCATAGAATCATTTAGGTTGGAAAAAGACGGTTAAGATCACCAAGTCCAACCATTAACCTAACACTGCCAAGTCCACCACTAAACCATGTCCCTAACCACAATGTCTACACGTTTTTTAAATACCTCCAGGGATGGGGACTCAACCACTTCCCTGGGCAGCCTGTTCCAATGCTTAGCAACCCTTTTGGTGAAGAAATTTTTCCTAATATCCTAGATGTCTAGCTTGGAATAAAATTGCCAACTCCGTCACATAAGCTTAAGAAACCAGCCACTGTCTATGATGTAGTTTTCAAAACATCACTATTTTGATTCAGTTCTAGATGATCAGTGTGAGCTGAACAGTAGTTTGATCAGTACTAGGTGATACAGTATTAACTGATACAGTACCAGCTGATCAAAATTACTAGAAACAAATTTTCAGTCACTGAATTTGGCATATAGACCCAACATTACAATCTTGAATATGGACAGGTGAATGTCTAATCCGGTACCACTAAAGCAAAATATTAGTCATTCTGTACCCAAAACACTTTTATTGAAATACACATCCACAAAAGAATCCCTACACAAAACGAGGAACAATGAAAATTAATTGTCAAAAAACCCAGTCAGGTCTCTACAATGAACTCTGTTACATGGTTCATTGTCCAGCATTAATTAGCTACAGTCAGCTTGGTATTGTCTTTTATTTTTCACTGAGGCAACACATATCAAGGAGCAGTTTGTCTAAAAGTACACCCAACGTGTTAGGTTAACCCCCTCCCAGCGCTGTTCATGTTGGAGAGCTACAGTGCTGTGCACAAACTTCATGGCTCTTGACAGCACAAATACCACAAATGAAGAGTTGCATGAAGAACTGAAATGGCAGGTCTTAGGGGATCAAGCAGGAAAGCACTAAGCTTTACTGTTTGTTAGCAAGGGATCAGTGCCAATCAACTAATGATTTAATTACTTAGACTAATTAAGATAATGAACAACAGCAAGCCTACAATCAATTAGGTTTATCCAAACTTTCTATTTTTAGGATAGGAATCTGAGAACTACATTCTTCTTACAGGTACTTAGTGTGAAGGCTGTGCTACTTCAGTCTCAGAAAAAATAAAACAGAATCAATAAAACATAAGGGTTGCATTTAAAAAAAAAAAAAAAAGGTACGCAGAGAAGGAAAAACAACTTTGCAAGAGCTAGCAATTCTACAGATCTAGTAAGTTGGGAAAGCATGTTAAATTTTAGCAAAACGATGATTCTTAAAATTCTTTGCAGAGGTAAAACTTCTTTTTTTTAACAGAAGAAAAAAAAAAAAAACAGACTACTTGTGCACAATTACACTCCCCTTCAAAAAGGTCTGTCTAGTCTTGGCACATAAAAAAGTAGAATTTGGCTTCTTTTTATGTCATTAATAAAAGCCCACCCTTTCTTCACTGGAAGCACTGAAAGATCACCAGAAAATAAGTCTTGTCTGTCTGACTGCTTGTCTGATCATACAACACAGATACCACTGAAAGGGTCTTTGTAATTACTGGAAACAGTCTGGTCAAGTAAAAACAATTTTAAATATCCAAAACCAGAAATAAAAGGAAGAAGTCTGTCCATTTGAATATGAAGAAAGCAAGGCTGCTACTGCTTAAGCTTTGTGTTGTAATGCTACTTTGCTGACCTCTAATGAGTTTCTGCAACGTAGATGAAATTTCTTTGATGAATTTTTCAGTCTATTATTTCCACATGGCTGCTCCTGCTTTGTTTCTACTTTGTGATGCATAATTGACAACACTTCTGTACCAGATTCCACGGACATTTATGAAAACTAGTGCTTACTTTTGATGTTAAGAGAGGAGTGGAGAAGCTAGCAAGAGAAAGAATAAAGACAGCTGAAGGGGAAAGGGGATGCATAGGAAGAAGCAGAAAGGGTAAAAGAAGGATACAGGAAATCTGAATTGCTGACCTAACACGGTGAGACCCATAGGAGACTTACAGCACAGCAGAAAAGCGGGGTCACTTTCTGGTGCCACAGAACATAAAGTAAGCAATGGGTGGTGAAGTTCAGGCACAGCCTGTCGCTGGGCTTTGCAGGTGCACAGCAATCCCTCTGCATTCCACCCAGGCCAGCAGAAGAGCGCTTCCTCACAGCAAAAAGCATACCTTCTCAAAGCAGAAGACTTCCCTGCTGGCCCCCATCTCCAGTCAGAAAACACTCCAGCTTTGCCTGAAGGAAACTGGGCCACAGACTGTAGGAGGTGTAATCACCCAATAGTACAGGTGTACGGGCAGTACACCTGTGGCCCTAAAGGACAGGCAGAACTTGGAGCCGAGTACTCAGATTGTGATGAAAAAGAAGACTGGAGCATCAACATTATTTTTAGACCACAGCATCTGCTGTCTTGCACATACTTTTAAAAGCTTTTATATTAGGAGCATTTAGAGATAAATACTACAGTGGTGAGATTTAAATTATCCTAAAATACAGTTTACTGTTAAATGGTATTTGTGATTCCATTTTGTATTCACCTTTAAATCATTACTATGTTAATTGTCTTTTCTGAACCATGTGTACATTCTAAAGAGAGAGGAAATGTATTAAAGGAACATAACTTCACCTCCAGAATAAAAGTAATAGCATAATTTATTTATATTCAATAAAACAGTTGTGTTGTAATCAGAAATTAACATCACTGAAATACTTTCACAGAGCTGGGACTTAAGATCCTTTCTGAAACTTCAATCTCAAAGCATTTGAGTATAAATGACTCAGCATATGGCACGAAATATTGCCTTTTTATTTTTCTGAATGAGTTCTTGGACACAAATTGCAGTAGCCTTCTAAAATTATCAGTCTTCTGGATACCATTGAGATCTCAGTGCCTGTATTACCACTGTGTAGTCAAAGACACCAGCTTTCCTTGAAACTGTGCATTACCTGCCGTGCATTTTCCTAGCATTATTCTCCCAATAGCAAGCAGTGCTTGCCTGCCTTAGTAACTTCTTTTTTCTCAATCCAAAATCTGAAAGCTATTAAAATTTACCTGTAATGTCTGAATATACTGGTTAAGGTAAAGAACTAAAAATAAGGATTATTAATCTACCTCTTAAAAGTCAGTTTTGGATACGGTACCAGGGTGACACCTGTGAAAACAATTAATAAAAAAAACCCTCTTCTTTTGAATCTGACAGTCTCAGTATAGACCCTTCTCTTGCCTGCAGTCAGATATCTAACAAATATAATTTTTGAGGTTGATCTGTGCACAAGACATAGCAGTCCTTTCTGGTTTAAGACATCTATAGCTCAAGCAGAACAGTTCTGATGATTTGCAGTTGCAGTTTTACATTCTGTTCATCACCTAAGAATTAAACAGTAATACACCTAATAAGAAAACAGTAATATGTAATTAGAAAAATTGTCTTGTTGATATGAGGAAGATTGTAAAGGCCACAGATTTGACAGAATATCTAGAAACTGAGAGGTTTAGGTTTGGTTCTCTTACATTAGAGACCCCTTTTTTGTTCTTACCGATCCTTCAGAATACTTTCTTTATAAAATGGAAAGACATGACAGATCTATTTACATCAAAGAGGACCAAACTCCTGATCTTCAGGCTCTGAGAGTAGTGCATCTTTCCCCCAAGGTTAAAGTGTATTTTGCAGGGAAGAATAAGGCACTGAGCCATTACTCACAGATAAGAAAAAAAAACACCAAAAAAAATTAGATGCTAAAGACTTGGCAGATCTGCTTAACGGTAGAAATGAACACTTATCAACAAAGGCACCTACAAATTCTCAGTCAAACAAGTGCAAATATTAGAGATGAAGCCATACAGAATTACTAGTCTATACATCTGAGGAGAAAAGAAGGTTTGGTGCATTCTAGACAAAAGGTGGATTTTTCTGGCTATTGAAAAGGTAAACAAATCAAGGCATCTTACTGCAGTTGGGGATCTGAGAATAATTTGGCTAGGAAAATCTAGTATTTTCATATAAATAAAATCTACAAATTTCATCCACATATTCCAACTTCTGTATTTCAAGATCAGATAAATTCATGGCCAAGTTTAGTTGAAAATCCTCTCTAACCTCCATTCACATATTCACATTTATTCAGAAGGAAAAAAGAAGCAGAAAATTGCAATAGCACTGGAAAGTCATTTATTAGTTTTTAGCAATACCTGTACATTACATAGCTATGAGAAGAAATGCTCCTTTTTTTTTTTTTTTTTTTTTTTTCCATCCTACACTTCATACACAAAAAATTCCAGAAAGATTCAAGGACCAAGTTTATGCAGACTTTGGTTATTGTTCAACTGTCTATACGTAACCTATCCATTATCTAAATTGAGATCAATCATGAATTGTCACAAATACTCAGCTGATTTTCTCAAGACACCAAATGAGCTCCTGCTCTGTGTAGGTACTGAGCTACTGTCAAATAGTGTATACCTGACAAAATTTTTCTGAAGACTTTCTGCCATGGGAAAATTCCACACATTTTTCATGTAAATCTAAAAGGTAATTTCAACATACTCATGTTATCCACACCATTGTACTTATGAGTCTCCGAAGCACTTCATTTCACTGTACTATTTCTAGAAGTCTGTAATTCATGAGTAAAAACCAACACTGAGCTGCTAAGTAGAATGCAAATCATCAATCTAGGAGAATCATGTTCAGTTAACAAAGGGAAAATGAATAGAAATAAAACTTAAAAAAACCAGTTCCTAGTTTTTGTTTCTATCTAGACTGGAGGTATTTGTAAAAAGTTATGAATAATACCTTTTCAATAGCATAATAAGAAGCAACTAATTTTTTATGTATTAGTAAAGTCTAAAATAATTTGTTATAACTTATGAGGTTCAACAAAACTTCAGACATTAGAAACAAGCAGGCATAGCTTTGTGCTATGACCAGCTTTTACAAGAATGCAACAACGGAATTTGTGATTTTAGATCTGCATTAATAAAAGAGTATACATTGCTGCAGTTCCTGATACGGGAAACTGACACAAATCTGACTTCATAAATGTCAGAATGCAATGTAAATATAAAAAGTCAATAGCTAAATGATAAACATTTATCACTAAAGTTGGTAATAAAAAGGCAGGTGTTTCAAGCAGCTAGTGTATGTTAATTAAGTAGCCATTGACTAAAAGCATTTATTCAGGTTTGTCAAAGGGATAGTATTACTACATTTTTATTTCATACAATACTTAAAATTTCAAGAAATGTCTTTAATAACAAACTGATCTTTAACTAGTGCATTGCCAAATTATTTTAAAGGAATCTAAATTAATTCCTTATGAGACATTTAATTTGAAAAGGAACTACACACCATTCATATCTTTAAGGAAATCCTCATCCACTTGATCTGAAAAGCTGGACTTAAGAGTAGATACAAAGTCATCTTCCTAAGATGTTGTAGGATCTTTCTGTTTTTTTATAATGCATACATCTTTAGATGCTACAACCTTTAAGTCACTTTCATCAGACCACAGATTTCAAAAAAGGTCAGTGGACATGTTACACTTGTTCATATGAACAGTATGTCTGAAGACGAAGGATTACAAGAAAAAAGAAAAAAAAAGATGACTAGGATTTTCCACTAATGTACCTCGCCTGTGAACTGTAAGGCAGCAGAAGGCATCCTGTAAAATCACTCTAATCCTTCTGTCTCCGGCCCCACAGCAATGTATACACACATTGCCACACAGCTGGCATACATGTGAGCTCCGCCATCTGCAACGGTAATATAATAATTTTCCAAAATTATAAAATATCTTTGCTTAGAAGCTTGCCATTGCTTTTCATTTCACTTGCTGGTTTCAATGGTATCAACACTGTGATACAAGAATCTCCAAATCAGCTTTTCTGGAAAAGGTACGGTGATGAATAAACAGTGGTGAACAATGCTTGTTGAAAATATACACATTTCTGAATGCAAGACCACAGCAAATGCGTTACTGGGTCACATTAAGTCTGTGTAGCCTGCTAGCATGTCTCCAGCAGTGCCAAAGGAAGGTGCTATCTGGGCACACTAAGCCTGGGCATTTTTTGAGGTCCATTCACTTCATACTCCTAAACATATTAAAGCTGGCAATTCTGCTTGCTCTTTTAGTACTAATTTATGGACATCCTGTAAACGAATTTTTGAAGTTCTTCTTTGAAATGACAGATACTGTCTGTCTCCACAAAAACATGCAGCAAATTCCATCTTTTATCTGCTTTTAATCAATCTTCTACTGTCGTTCTCAAACATCACAGTTCTATTATTATGGGGTGGGTAGATATCTGTTCCGCTTTCACTTTATCCTCTACCCCCATAATTTTGCAGACCTCAGCCACAATCCCCACCGCTGCCCCTGCCATCTCCTCTTGAAAATGGAGGAGTCTTAGCCTTTTCAGTCTCTTCTCACGTGGCAGCTGTTCCATCCTCTGGGCCGTTTCAGCTGCCATTGTCTGCACCTTACCTAACTCAGCTGTGTCTTCTTGAGATATGTGTATCAGACTGTATTCTAGTATGCAAGATGTAGGTGCACTAAGGTTTATACCATATCCAATAATCTCCTCCTTTCCTTTTATTTCCTCAGGTAGAATTATTCATAGATTTAAAACTAGCTGTGTCTTTTGCATTAAAAAAAGACAAATGGATTCTCCTTGTCATTTTTGTACTGATACTAGCATCTTGTTTAGTGTTTATAAAATGCATCAAATCTTAACCTGAGAATATTCAGATATATAGTAGCAAACTGCCATTTAAGCAGTCTGTTCCAATAGTTACAATGTAATTGTCCAGAATCAGGCACTAGATTATTGTTACATTCTCCGCAAACTTATTAAGCAAAATTCTCTACAATTTACAACCTCTGTCTTCTCTACATGAAAATATGTATACATCACCTAGAATAAACTTTCAGTAATCTTTTTAATAAACAAATTTAACTTATTACCAAAGATGATAAAGCATTTTCCTAGTCCTGTATCTATGTTTTTCTCTTCCCTGAACTTTCTCCAGTTTGTCAACACATTTTTTAGAATGAGAAACCAGGACTAGATTTCCACTGTATTATTAGCCTCACTAGTCTTCTATATGTAGGGTTCATATGCCTTTCTACTCCCACTCATTCTACCCTTGCTTTTCAACCAAAAGATTTTAGACCCTACTGCCTCATCTTAACACAAGGAACTTTTTCACAAAAAAACTTCCAGTTTATTTTCAAAATCATTACATTTAGGGATACTACTCTCTATTCTGGACTGTAGTTTTCATTTTCAGCTGTTTGGCTTTGCATTTGTTGCTGCTAAAATGTGTGCTGTTTCACTAGAAAAGGAGACCGAATTACTATTTCTCTCTCCAATCCAGACATCACCTGCCAATGTTCTCAACAGTTATTTTATACATTTTTCTAAAGCATATATGAAATTCTTGGAGGAAAAAAATGACCCAGGTAGAACTCTCCTGGAAATGCCCATACATAATTAATCCTCACTGCCAAAATAAATTTAGTATCACTTTCCCTTGTTGTTTCTTCCTCCTTTTTCATATTTGCATGTGCCAAAAAAAAAAAAAAAAATATCAATAGTAATGGAGCCTCCCTTCCATCCATATGCTGCTACTGAAGTGGAAAGCACAGAACTTGAAAAATACACAGTAATTTAAAAATTAGTTTCTTCAGCACAAACTAGAACAAAAACTCTATCCGGTTAAGTTTCGTAGCCACATTTAGTTGAAGAATTTATAACCCAATAGAATAAATTTTAAACTTCCATTGAACTGTCTTCCTGAACAACAGCCTTACTGGTAAAAGGCTCTCAAAATTTCTTTTTAGCAAGGAACTTGAGAATGTGGGATGTATTGTGGAATTCTGTTATTTGCTATTACTTCGTGCAGCAAGACCATGTCCAAAATGCTGATTACAGTCATGCCCCAGAATTTCTTGTAAACTAAAATGATTATTTGCCACATACTTGCATTCACCTTGTATGAGCCATTTCAAATTTGAATCGTCTTTCATCAATATATTCTCTTCAATTATATAACATGAACTCTTTACTCATCAACTGATATTGTAATTCTTCACTCATTTTTCTCATAACATGTATATTACAGCCTTGTATAATTCAATTAAAGTCACAGTAGCAATTTATACACAACTTTATGTTTAAACCTCTTCTATAGCAATTTGAAGTCAAGATGTAACTTTATTTTTCACATTGCAACCTTGAGAAGGAAGCAGTCAAATTAATTTAGTTTGCACCACCAAAAATTCATAAAATTTGTGCATATTCCCAAAACTTTGAAAGGATTAAATTAAAAATTATTTGCCTAACTATTTTGCATAAATACAGCTTCAAGCAGACACTATTTAAGGCAGAAAGATCCTATACATCAGTAATTTTGGAGGAAGGTGGTTTCCTGAAAGATAGGGTGCAAACAAAAGTGAATGGTGATCTTCCTATATATTTTCAGATTTTTATAATTTGTTAAAGCTGTTGTTCAGAAATTCACTGCTGAAACAGATGCTACTGCTCAAGATTTTATCTCAATTTTAGCCACTGAGGGTTAAACCTCAAATAAGGAGTGGAAATATTGTAAACCACCACAGCTGTGTGAATATAACCTAAAAAAATCTAAAATTTCTATACTGCTGTTTCTGCTTTCTTTTCCCCTAAGAATTTTTCCTATATTAACACTATGATACGTACTTTTAGTATTTACGTATGTAGACATGTTCTTAAGCAAACTAGCAAACACAGACATACTGGAATTCCCTGCCAGTTCTGACAAGGGAATATTAATGACCCACATTCCTTTGTCTGCCAGTGGTCATTACTGACGCTGCAGGGAATTGCACACAGTGAGACAGTTACCCATACTGAAGTTTCTCCAGAAACACCTTCTGTTAAACAGTTGACATTAATCTAAATAATGTGTTTTTGTCCAACTCTGTTAGGCCATTAAAATACAGTTCCCTTATCTAGATTTCTTGGTGTCTGCAAAGACTGGAGACCCTGGATTTCCTGACTCTGGTTTTATATATGCTCCAGAAAATCCAAAAGATGTACGGCTTTCATACTTGCGGAGACTTCACTGCCTCTACAGACAGCCACAGGCAATGTTGCCAGGGCTTAAAGGCTTCTCAGAACTCTGGAGCTTGCGACTCAGCCCTGTTCAGTGCTCTGCTCTTGGGAGGTAGGGGCCTGCAACTACCTAAATTAACAGCAGCTGTGAAACAGACATGGAAACGATCTTCAAAGTTGCAGAGATAAACTTACAAAAATGTTCAGGAGAATCATTCTGTAGCTGTTCTTCAGTTTATTCTGTAGTTCAAAGCCCTGGTAAACTATATTCAATTCTGAATCTACACCTCCCAAAATACACACAAACCATTTGTTCATATTAAATTTTGAAATGTTTTGTTACATACAGATTTAGAGATAACCCAAACACCTTCTCAAAAATTATGTGAATTGGAAAACTGTATTCCTCAAGCAGCTCTCAATTTTGCTGTTAATACTTGATAATTTAAACCAAGTTAAACAGATATGGTGGTAATTATGGCTACACTTGGAATTAAATTATTCAAATATGCTTTAATATATAGACCTAAAAAATAAAGGTTGGATAAACCCTGGTTTATGCAAACATCCATATTATCTGTAGTTTCTGTGACTAAGTCAGTATGTTTGGAATCGTAACATAATGTTTTTACCTCCCCTGCTATTCTACCTCAACTATCACATATATTCCACAGTCTTCACTCTGCTGCAGAGCAAAATGAATACAGCTAGAATGGTATGGTATAACTAGCTGTCCCACTTTTCTCCAAGACTAAAACTTTTGAGAACTGATGGGTGATTTACTTGACATATTTTAATTTCATATTTAACAAGTGCATTATAAAATTACTCTTGCAATACTATATACCAATTTTCATAAAATCATCTGGAAAATGTCCTAGGGTTGAACTGTAGAGAGCATATAGAAATTCCTGAATAAAGAATATAAACAAAAATATAAAGCTGGGGTTTTGGGTTTGGTTTTGTTTTGTTGGTTTTTTTTTTTTCAGAAAAGGCAGTCCATATTTAAACTCTCCTGCATACATCACCATTACTAAAAGAAATAGCAAAGTAAACAAAGGGCTATATCTTAACACAAAATGGACGTTGTCAGCACTAAGATACAAAAATAGATGATACTGAAAAAATAAATACCAATAAAGAACAGAAAGATTTTATCTTTGGATTTTACAGTTCTTGCTACTGCCCATAACTGAATGCAATAATTGAAATAATCTCTCTAAAGATGTCAGAGTTTAAATCTGAATCTAATATGACAGGAATTTAGTCCTATTACCAAAGGCACAGATACAAAAAAATAACATTCCCATGTCGGGCTTGCCTGCATATAATGTTTATGAAGCTATTCTGGAATAGGTGGGTTTTTTTAGTGTAAACCATGTATGTCCAGTTGTAAGACTTACTATAAGATAATTACTTTCTGTAAGATAATTACTTTGGAAGATCTATGTAGGTTAGTTTAGTGTTGTAGACAAATGCTTAGAAACAAAAATTTCAATGTGGACAGCATGAATGTGTTTCAGCTTGTCGAAAAACAAAAAAATTAAAGCAGATGAATGGTATTAGCAGGGAAAAAAACAGGTGTTCTTCAAAAAACAAAATGAAGGAACCAAATGAATCAAGAAAAAAAAAAAAAAAAGAAGAAAAATAGCCGCCTTATGTTTGATTTCACCAGTACAAAACTACTGTGTTTAGATCCTATTTAAACAAGAATTTGTCTCAATCACCCCAACATTTGTTAAAAGTAATCACTGCCCTGTCAGCACTAAGTTTTAGACCTTCCTGATCCTGGTCTAGAGAAGATTGTGAAGACTTTTCTATTAGGCAGCATGATGCTAACTGACACATACGCATCAGGAGCCAGAAAGCAAACTAAGCATTATTCATATTTCAGACAACTGGGAATGGAAGCAATATACAATTAATGTATTCTTTACGGTTAGTGTTTCTGTTTCCCTTTTTACAGTCAGTTGCAACCACTTCTACTGAATGAAGAAAGAATTGTGGCTTCTTTTCTAAAACAGCATCTCAAAAGAAGCAGCAAAAGAAAAATGTCAGAGTAGAAGCTATGTAACCAAGAACGAAGGAAAAGAATTAAACAGACAAAATGACTGGAATGCAGCAGAGAATGTGAAAGTGCTAGTGACCAGGCCTTTCTCAGGGTGGAGAAGGAACAGGATGTGTGCTGTGAGAATCGATTTAATTACCAAAAAGCAGAATGCAGAATATCTGCAGAAAATTATTTGATTCTATTAATACAAATTAAACTCATGAATTTCAAAAACTAGGATACTAGGAAACACCAGGAATAACAATTTTAAAATCATTTTATATGTTATATATCTCTTTGACCTCAGTGATTAACTTGACACCTCATCATTACAGTGGTCAAAAAGAGATAATATTATACCACATTCTATAGTTTGAAAAGAAGTCTGTTACTTAAGAGTCTCTGAAACATATATGCTTCTTGTTATCAAACAGATGAACCTGCAGAAAGCTTCTAGGCAGTTATGATTCTGCCAGTTCATTTAGAAAACATGACAAAATGGTAAATCTCTTATGACAATGATATTACTAATTTCTTAGTAGATGTAGAGAAGTATTGCCTTAACACAGATGCCATCTATACCATTGAGAACAAGGCAGCCAATTATAAACACTGTGAACTAGCAGATTGTCCTGCAAACAAGAAGGCTAAACAAACATTTTCTTTCCTCTGTGAATTCTGTAACATCCTATCACAGTGTGCATAGAAGCTATAAATACCAAACATAAATGGAAGCAGTTAAAAATACCATATTCTTCAAGATTTTTCACTTCTTATACTTACAGTTAACACTTCATTTTACTAACCATAAAAGGTAAAAGAGCAAAGGTAACTTTCCCACTTTTCAATTTTGCTTACTTTGCTCAGTCAAGCATAAACTTGGTTTCTGGATTAACAGTAAGAACCAAATCTTGGTTGCACACCTAAGGGGCATAGTGCACTCATCCAGTCCACCAGGGAAGGGGTTTTTTTGGCTTTTTCACCCTGTATACTTTTGAGAGGTAGCCACAGGAGAGTTTATCAGCCCGTGCCAACAGATTTCAGAGTGTGAGGTCTTTCACAATGATGGAGAGAAACAAAGATGTCTCATTCCCTCACTCATCTGTGAGGGTATTACGTAAACAGAAGTACTAGGGACTACTGCTGGGAACTTCTTCAAAAGCTTGAGGCGGGCTTGCCTCTTGGATCCCACCCATAGTGATTTCACAGTGAGATCAGAAGAGTATGAGTTACTTAGACATTTTACTCTGGAAAGACGACAATGCAGTGGCAATGTCAGAATACATCTTCTCTTCTGTAGTACCTTGGTGCTAGCAACAGAAAAATGATTTAAAAAAAAAAAAAAAAAGGCATGGCCTTTCTACAGTGACAGAGGGAAAAAAAAAAGGTTTGTCCCCTTTGTCTCACCTACTATGTCCTCTCCCCACTAAAAGGAAGTAACAGTCCTGCCAACTGTTTGTGAAGAAGTTCAAGAAGAGCCCCAGACAACAGTAGGGTCTAGGACCCTTTTACAAAGAGCTATACAAACAGGAGCAGTATCTGCAAGAGTGGAGGGGCAGACCAACTCCAGCACAGCAGGAACTTTTCTTCAGGTCCTCAGGAAATCCAGAAGAAGAGCTAATCATGCAAGAAGATGACACATCTTTCTGTGTGTCTGCACACAGAAGGCTCACTCATCCTGTGCTATCTCTCACCCAGCCCATAAAATAACTATGTCTGTGGAAATCCATCTCTTCCAAACAAACAAAGTACAGTGTGTAAGAGTAAAATGTTACTGTGACTCTTAAAGAGCTCCTCTTTTAGATCGGTAAAACAGAGAAACATTGATTTACAATGCACATCATTAATGCAATATTATGTGGAGACATATAAACATATATATGGCACAGAATTTAGTTCATACCATATAATGTATACCATCAGTATATACATATATAAATATTTATGCAACTTAAAAACCTGTGCATATTAATTACTTGACAATCATAGTCTCTTTCTTTAATCTCATAGGTTAAGAGACAGAGGAATATGCCGTATGGTTTTCAGCACTATATACAGAAACAGTAAAACCAGAGATACCTAGTCTATCATTTCTTAACATGATTGTCTGCTTATTCTCTACTCTGGAATGTCTTAACAGAGACTCTGACCTAAAATCTTAGCTAGTACACAGCACAAATGAGTTTGTCTTAAAGCATTTCTATTTCTTGTAAAGAAAAAGGTAATGGAATTATTATTCCATTATACTTCAGTTCCAAAATTCTAGCAGTATTTTTCAACTTTTTCTTAGTTGAATCTTTCTAATATTTTAACTTTTTTTAAAATCTTCCTAATTTTTTTATTTGTAAGTATTTCTAAATTGTCATTTTCTTTCTTCTATTGACTAATAATGATGAGATGCAATAGATACTAAGTAATAACCATAGATGATATTGGAACATTATAAATCCCTCCAAGAAGATAACCTAATGTATCTTTTGTTTGGCTACCCTCTATTCTTGTAACTCTGCCTAGTAATACCTACTAATTACAAAGACAAATATACAAAATCATAAAGGATTAGTTTATGTGAGTTCTTCCAGCACAAAACTCAGCTGATTTGTGCATTTTTGAAGGATGATCTGTGGTATTTAGGGTGGGGTGTTTCCAACTTACATTAACAGCACTCCTGACATATTATCTTTTAACATAACCACATGAAACTATTAATGATCACATAATACGACAGTATGGCATAAACCAGTGTCTAAAAGGAATAGAAAAAAACAAGTAATTAATCTTTCATCTTGAAGAGACCTTTGCTTTGTTCTCCAGTCAAGATAGTACACTAGTCCTGTAAAGAATATGATTATTAAGAATCTGTTTTTGAAAACACTACTTATCCACTATTAATTAATATTAATATTAATATTAATAGTGGTATTAATATTTATTAATACATCATTTTTACTCTTTCTCAGTTTCTTTTAAGACTGTATCTTGTTGTCCAGGCTGTTTCACTGAGAGTAACTCCCACAAAAAGATCATCTTCGTGCATCTTACAACCTTTATTCTGCATGTGACACTCCATAGATTCTAGCAACACCACAAAGTCCTCCTACTAGCCCTAGTCAGCAAAGGCTAATAGCTGATTCTATTTTGTTTCATGATATTTAAAATAAAAAAGAATCATAACTGGAATACAGCAGTTTTGGAAAACAGAATCTGAAAACTCCTTTAAGAACTGTACTGAGACACCAGCCAATTTTGAAGTAAACTCGATGCTAACCTTCAAAAAAACTATCCTCCTTCCCCACAGAGAAGAATGATGAAAGAAGTAACCTTCTCTTTAATGTATCATGATCACAGAAACTATACCTTTCTCTCACAAGTACAGGACTACCAAAGGAGTTTTTGGGGTTTGACTGTCTTTTTGCAAATTGATACCCGACTGGGGTTATCAAAACCAAAAATCATTCACTACTCACAGGAGGTTGGACATTCCATTATCTGAAGCAGAAAAGGTATACCAAATTCTAAACATGTATGTTTCTACGCGCAGAATTTACTTTTAAAATAGGTGGTATACTACAACTGCAGAAACATCCAACATACAGGCCCACTTCCCAATTAATTATTTGCTGGCTAAAGTGTTAAAACATCCTTGGCTTCACCTTAGACAAAATCATCCCAGCTGGTCATTATCTACCTGGAAAGGGGCCAAAGAATCTCAGCTGTCAGTACTCAACTTACATGTATGTTTTGTCCTTTTTTTCTTTTTTTTCATTTACTTCACTTCCATAGAGCTACAGTTTAAACAAGGAAGTCTTACTACACATGGAAGTAGAAAGATTTTCTATCTCTTTTATTGTTGTAATTTAGTATACCTGGAGTGCAAGTGGTAAGTAGAGTGATAAGGAACTCTTCAATATGCAATTCCTGAGAACTGATTTATCCAACCTTACCAACACTGTTTTTATTCTTGTGTGTTCCTACTTAATTCAACTGCTCTTTTGTTTTACACAGATGTGTGAAAAAACACAGAAGTCTTCCAAACTCAGAGCTGGAACAAAGTTATTGATTGGTGATGTATCTGCACAAAGTCAGGAAGATTCAGTAGGAAAATAGCCCTCAATCAAGTTAATATTAACAGTCAACTTGTAGCAATAACAGTCAGCTTGTAGTAAACCTGCAGGTCAACAGGTGGAAAGCAAATGGCTTTTCTCGTTTGCACATTACTTCTGCAAGAAGCCACAAGACAGCTGGGAGAAGGAACACATGTAAACAAGGCAGACCTAACGATTTCTTAATTAAAAAGAAGATATTATCTTCCCATTAATAAGTAAACTAATTGACCAAAATCCAACAGTTTCCCCTCAGTACAAGTAAACATAGGTACCTTTCCTCACTGAATTGTCACACATTTAGTCCAGCCACTAAGTTGTCAGTTCTGCTTGATTTGTTTGGATACTGTACTCTGCAACAGCTGTCGGAAATAATATATTAGAACAGCTGTTGTGGCAGTTAGAAAGGGCCTGGAATTTTAATTGGACTGGATATTAATTGGGGGGCAGTGGTTTGTTTGTTTTTTTTTTTATAAACAAAGTTACGAAAAAATTATTCAAAGAATGACAGATGTCATGGCCAAGACTTAAGCATAAATGAATAATAAGCTTACTTTCAGCATCAGCATAGAGTAGCAAGCACAGGAGCACCACCACTGGCCTGACTACGTGCATCATCCGACAGCTTGGCACCAGCATGCTTTGGCAGCCTTGTTCTCACTGGCTTAGAAGCCACTGCGAGTCTGTCCGGTCTGAAATTTCAGATGAAGTATTTTCAGAGCCTGTGGAACAGATAAGAAAAAGAGAAAAATACAGTTAGCAAGAACAGGGCTTTTTCTAAGCATTCACAATTTGAGGCAAAACGATTTTAAAAGACAAAAGGGTAAGGGAAAAAGAAAAGGAAACGTGATGCATTTCAGGCTACTGGCATATACCAGAAGATTCAAGGTATGGTATATGTTAGCACTGTTCCAACATACTGCTCAGTGCACCTTTTCTACCATAATCAAACATCTGTCACACCACAGATCTTTTGTTGTATTCAACAGCACCTTCTGAATCACAAGAACTGTCACTGTTAATGAAGTATAATACATCATTGGAATACTCATATTGCAAGAAGGGAATCAAAGTGGATTCAATATTCAGAATAAAAAGTCCGCTTGCATACAGCATATTGGGAGTGGATGCTCTGGCATCTGGTAAGAATAACACAGCAAAATCTGCTTCATGAGGTGTTCTTAAAGCTAGACATCAAATGCTAGCACACTGCACACTTCAACAACTCTGAAAATCCCTGTTGTGATTTCCTGTACATATCTGAATTATGCTTAACAGAAAAACAGAAATCCAGCATTGAATGAATGGGTTTTAAAATCTACCACACCTGAGCAGTAACAGAAATTAAGGAATATAAAAATATTTTCTCTCTCACAGGAAATACTAGAGATGTCCCCAAATAGCCTGATGTCACTAAAATAACATTGAAACGTAATTTTACTTTTCGAAGGGTCTGCAAAATATAAACTTTGGCAAGTTTGATACTATCTTTTTCATTAACACACAAGTGCTTTCCATGCAGTGAAAATAAAAACCAAAAGGGCGGAGAAAAAATTATACTAATTACCATTCCACTAGATAGATCTTACAGATTTGTGGGTGGTATAAAGAGCCCATTTTACAGTACAGTGCAATTGCTCAAAGAGTCTACTCAAGGAAGAAAAGATATGAGCAGCTGTTAGAATGGCTGTTATGAGCCTCTTTTGTAAAACTATCTTTTGAATCAGCTACTGCCGGCAAAAAATACAAACCTAAGGAATCTTCATGGTCAGAGTGCTGCAGGCACCAGCTCCCGCCTTTCATCACTACCACCTTTATGCCAGCATTTCAAATGACAGCAAAGTGCATGCGGCATCAGTCCTGTTGGACTCCATTTGCGTCTGTGCAAGTGTATCAGAGCCAACTGCTACATAATGATTTTAATGCTATCACAAGGACAGAGATGTATGAAATGTACTTTCAAGGAAGAGTTGATTTTGATTCTGCTTCTTCTAGACTGCAGGAGTTACAAGGGAGCCCCAAACTACCTGCAAAGGCAGCTCACTTGTGGACAAAACTTTATGTTTTATTGGCAAGCAAACACACTAGCTGACGTGTGAAGGTGAATGGCAGAAATGTGATGGGTACTAAGATTTGTGTCTGAACCATAAACTGCTCCCTTTAGCAGGGGAGGAAGTGAAGAGGAAACACGCTGATTATTAAAAAGGGGAGCAGAGGAGGGGGAAAAAAGCAACCATGAAGGTGCTTGTTTCATACTGTCTCTTATGGGGCACTGGAGATTATTTTCAGACATTCCAAACACTCCCACCAAAATATTAATGTGGTATCTAACAGAAAAAATATTATCTGCTTGGGGAAAAAAGGGAGATTTTTAAAATCTCATGTTCCTGATACGTGAATATGCACTTATCCTCTACAAGCTGTCTGCAAATGAAGAGATGGATCACAAAACCTGGCAAAGAAAAGATTGAGAAGAAAAAGGAGCACTTTTTTTTTTTGTTTTTTAATTAAAAACCCCATTCCATTCTTTCACTCTAAATGCACATACAAGCACTTAGGAATACTGCAGTCATTGTCTCTGCTTTGAAGGTGATATTCATTACCACTCAGATCATAAAAACCAAGGCCCTCAGTACTTCCTTTTTTTGCTGCTTCCAAGTGTCATGGCTTAGCTAACCTGATAAACACACTAAGGTTTCTAGGAGGCCCTTTGCCTGTTGTTTTCTCTCTTCACCTGCTTATGCTTCCATAGCAAACTTCTAGTATTTTAAGTCAAGTAAACAGAAATACTTGAATACTGATGGCAAGTGGGTCCTTCTATCAAGCGAGTTGAAGACACTGTTAGTGGAGGCATGTAGATGGTGGTTAGAGAAAAGCGAGCCAGAGACAGTCAGGTGCTATCAAGGTTCTCCACACAAGTCTGCCTCAGCTTTACCTACAAAAAACCATAGCTTCAGCAAGGGACTCTGCTACTGACAACTGTACCAGCCTTGAGATAGGTAATCATCTGGTATGTAGGTCTATACTTGGCTTATTTGTGGAAACTAGCATGGAGGTGCAATTCCTTACAAAGACTAAATGCAATTATCAAACAAGTATTAACTTCAAAATCAAACCACCTTCATAATTCCAAACCAAAATGTTCATCTAATGCATTATTAATTCTTAAATTAAGTAGTTTCTTCCCTTTTCCTCCTGACAATGTCTTGTTACATCCGGACTGTGGTACCAGAGACAGTGAAAACACAAACAGCATTTGCAGCACCAGGTTATATTAGCTCTTCCTCAGAGGGACAACATTTGTTTCACAGAATGAATCCAGAGTGAAATACTTTCTTCGCAGCCCTTGTTACAACATTCACACTGCGCCAGTGCAGAAAGATGGGGCTTCTCCTTGGTAGAACACTGATCACGATAGCTACCGAGAAATCAAGAGTTATTTGAAAAAAACTCTCTTTGTGAAGCTTTAATAAAAGATGTTTTTATTCTAGGATAAGTACTGCATAACTGCTGTCTTAAATAAACAAAAATGACTCTTACAATATCTCTAAAAGACCTACCTACAAATAATTTCTTCCACAAGAGCTATTTTGGTCCCTTTCCCCAGACAAACAAATTGTTAATACAAAAGTGAAAACTGGAAGGTGGAACTAGGTAATATATCATATGTAAGGAAGAGGATAGATTTTCCCTGATTAGTGGTATCTATCAATAAGATCAGTAAAAGCAGAGATGTCCAGCCCCTCAAAGTGTTCAATGCAGAGACACAAAAGAGTTCTCCTCAGCTGGGGCGTGGCAGATGATAGCACCTGGGCATGGGCATATGTACCAACTACCCTCAAAAGGATCAACTGGGTGAATGAAACATCTGAACACTGAACTATTTCCCAGCAGTCTGTTTACTTTAGTGCCAAAAATAATCTTCTAGGAGCTAACACAGTACTCAGGATGAGATGGTCCCTGCTCTAAGACAGTTAAAGTTACAGACAATGCTTATCTGGAGGCAAATCTCAGCACCAAAAAAAAAAAAAAAAAAAAAAAAGTAAATACTAATTTTATTTATCTGCTTGCTTTTCCATGCCTGCATGTGCATGTAAATGCTTGATAACTCAGCACAGAAATTTGGCACAGTGGGGAAGGCCTCTTGGAAGAGACTTGAACACAGGCATAAAAGAAGTCATAGCAGATGTAGGGACCCACATGGAAAAAAACCAGTAACTTACAAAAATTTTGGAATACAGGTATGCGAAGATATGAGAGCTCATTTCTGCTATTACACAAACAGGATTTCTAGTTCAACTTTTCTAAAGTTTGAAATTGTTCAGAGATAGGATTTTAGTTCACAGCCATCTCTGGTCTGCCACAAGGACTTAGAGGAAAACAACTGGATACACCTCACATTTTTTAAAAAACAGTGTTTCCCTAAGAACATGTGGCAGGCAAAGATTGAAACAGAAGACTGTGTTGACATTCTGTTTCTACACTTCATTCATCACACCCACAATCCTAAATTACATCCATTCCCTAGCCACAGATTTCTAATACCATACATATGCAAGTGAAGAGATACAAAAAAGAAATTTGAAACATTACTAGAACAAAGTCAAAGAAGAAGTGCCAATATTTCACGTTTGCATATCAACCAAGATCTCTCCTTAAAGAATAAACAGATTTCATAGACAAATCTTGGCTGCAAAAACCTGACTGACAGCTGAATCGTTACTAGAAAAAATAGGAAAAAATGCATAAAATTAACACTCATAAGCTGTTTAACCAAAATCAATTCAGAAATACCTCTGGGTAAAACAATGTCTTTTAATGTGAATTAAATGTATTTTTCCAAAGCAATGAGGTAAACTGTCAGAAGTTCTACATTTAGCTTGCTCTTTTATTGATTAAAGATGATAAAAATTTTCATAGTTGACCTGCAGGAGAAGTTCCATGCTTCATTCTGGTTTTATTCTTAAAAAAGCCAAAATGCAAACACATGATTAAGGAAATTTAAAAGACACATGTCTTGAGTGTTCCAAAGCGTAGTCTTGTAAGTCCCTGGGTAACAATCACCTTAATGCTTCTCTATCATTCCTGAATTTCTTTATTACATTTACTCCGACATGAGTGAGCATCCACCCCGGAACAGCAGGTTTCTGGTCTCAAAAAGGCCTTTGAACTACATCACTATAAAATCACCACTGAGTTGCAGTGATGGGTGGAATTTTGCTTATAATAAACAACTTAATATATTCAATCTGATTTTAAATTGTAATTCCATTTTGGACTTCAGCAAGTATTCTTCTGCTAGCATGCTAAACAGAAAATGGATTTTCAATAACCAGAGAAATAGAGGAAACAGATAAATGAAACCAATTTAGTGAGTAAATTAATTCAATGATAGCAAAGTAAATTAAAAATCACATCACAGGGGTGTTTTTGTCATGTAGAAAGTTGTTAAAAAGTTCATCTTTTTTTTACTTACAGAAATACTGATGTTCATATGTAATCTTAAACCACAGAAAGAAAACCGCGCCCAGCCTGATCTTTATACAGCTTCACTCACATTCTAAATCATGAACTAAAATGCCAATTTGTAAGTTCTCACGTATCTCAGTGCTTACAAACTTCTCCCATCTTATTCACTTCTGCAGATTATAAGAACTTTTCTTATTCACGGTGCAGAAACAATTCATGAGAGGATTCTGCATTCTTAACCCTGTGCCTCACAACTAATTCATTGAGCAAAAAAGTATTGGGCTGGTAACAGCTTAATTGCTGAGATGAAAATAGTCTTACTGGAGGAGAAAAACACAGAATCATAGAATCATAGAATGCTTTGGGTTGGAAGGGACCTTTAGAGATCATCTAGCCCAACCCCCCTGCAGTGAGCAGGGACAGCTTTAATTAGATCACGTTGCTCAGAGCCCCGTCCAGTCTGACCTGGAACATTTCTAGGGATGGCGCCTCCACTACCTCTCTGGGCAACCTGTTCCAGTGCTTCACCACCCTCATTGTAAAAAATTTCTTCCTTATATCCAGCCTAAGTCTATTCTTCTTTAGTTTAAATCCATTATTCCGTGTCCTGTCACAACAGGCCTTGCTAAAAAGATTGCCCCCATCCTTCCTACAGACCCCCTTTAACTACTGAAAGGCCACAATAAGGTCTCCTCGCAGCCTTCTCTTCTCTAGCCTGAACAACCCCAACTCTCTCAGCCTGTCCTTGTAGGAGAGGTGCTCCAGCCCTTGGATCATTTTGGTGGCCCTCCCCTGGACCTGCTCCAACAGGTCCATGTCCTTCTTGTGCTGAGGGCCCCAGAGCTGGACGCAGTACTCCAGGTGGGGTCTCACCAGAGCAGAGTGGAGGGGCAGAATCACCTCCCTCGCCCTGCTGGCCACGCTTCCTTTGATGCAGCCCAGGATATGGTTGGCTTTGTGGGCTGCAGGTGTGCATTGCTGGCCCATGTCCAGCTTTTCATCCACCAGTACCCCCAAGTCCTTCTCCGCAGGGCTGCTCTCAATCCCTTCATCCCCCAGCCTGTATTGACATCAGGGATTGCCCTATCCCAGGTGCAGGACCTTGCACTTGGCCTTGTTGAACCTCATCAGGTTCACACAGGTCCACCTCTCCAGCTTGTCCAGCTCCCTCTGGATGACATCTTTGCATGCCAACTGCACCACTCAGCTTGGTGTCATCTGCAAACTTGCTGAGGGTGCACTCAATCCCACTGTCTATGTTATTGAAAACACTAAACAGCACTGGTCCCAGTATGGACCCCTGAGGGACCCCACTTGTCACCGGTCTCCATGTGGACATTGAGCCATTGACCACGACCCTCTGCATGCGACCATCCAACCAATTCCTTATCCACCAGACAGTCCACCCATCAAACCCATATCTCCCCAATTTAGAGGGAAGGATGTTGTGGGGGACTGTGTCGAATGCTTTACAGAAGGCCAGATAGATGACATCTGTTGCTTTTCCCCTGTCCACTGATGCAGTCATTCCTTCCCAGAAAGCCACTATGTTGGTCAGGCAGGACTTGCCCTTGGTGAATCCTTGCTGGCTGTCTCAATTCACCTCCCTGTCCTCCTTGTGCGTTAGCATAGCTTCTAGGAGGATCTGTTCCATGATCTTCCCAGGCACAGAGGTGACGCTGACAAGTCAGTAGTTCCCAGGGTCCTCCTTTCTTCCCTTTTTAAAAAGGGGAACAACGTTCCCCTTCTTCCAGTCAGCAGGGACTTCACCTGACTGCCATGATTTTTCAAATATTATGGAGAGTGGTTTGGCAACTACCTCAGCCAATTCCCTCAGGACTCTGAGATACATCTCATCAGGTCCCATAGACTTGTGTACACTGAGGTTCCTCAGGTGGTCTCAAACCTGACCTTCCCTTACACTGGGAGAGGCGTCACCCCCCTGGTCCCCATCTTGTGGTCTATCGACTTGGGAGGGGTGAGGAGAGAGGTTGCCAGTGAAGACTGAGGCAAAAAGTTGTTGAGTACCTCAGCCTTCTCGGCTGTTGATACTAGGTTACATACAGTGTTATCTGTCAATCCATATTAAAGCAACACATTGTTGAAAATCTATACTAAGAATTTAAACCATGTTACAAAGCCACATATAACAGGTTAAGTGGACAAATGAAACATCTTCTACTGACTTCTTGCCTGAAAAACACAAACTCTGCCAATACCCCAGTCTTGACTCCTGTCACACAAGAACCCTGTACATTACTTAGCTATAGTTACCCTGAAACAGTCCAGCTCTGACTTTGCCCGTGAGAAATTAAAGAAAGCAAACTCTGTTCTGACTCCTGTTAAAAAAAAAAGGAAAAAAAAGAAAGACAGGAAGGAAGGAGGGAAGGAGGGAAGGAGGGAAGGAAGGAGGGAGGGAAGGAGGGAAGGAGGGAAGGAGGGAGGGAAGGGAGGAAGGGAGGAAGGGAGGAAGGGAGGAAGGGAGGGAGGGAGGGAGGGAGGGAGGGAGGGAGGAAGGAAGGAAGGAAGGAAGGAAGGAAGGAAGGAAGGAAGGAAGGAAGGAAGGAAGGAAGGAAGGAAGGAAGGAAGGAAGGAAGGAAGGAAGGAAGGAAGGAAGGAAGGAAGGAAGGAAGGAAGGAAGGAAGGAAGGAAAAAAAGAAGCAGCTAAAGAAAAGGAGCCAAAAGAAATATCTTGGCTAATCTGCATTATCACACTCTTTCTCCAATTACAGAAGAGAAACAGGGTAAAATCCACAATATGGTTTGTAGAACATCTATTTTTCTGCATTTAGAAAAGGGAAACAGTAGCCTGGAAAAGAGCAAATGTAACTTTTATGAACAGGCCTGTACTCGGCACTGGTGAGACTGCACCTCCAATACTGTGTTCAGTTTTCGGTCCCCCACTACAAGAAAGACATTGAGGTGCTGGAGCATGTTCAAAGAAGAGCAATGAAGCTGGTGAAGGTCTAGAGGACAAGTCTTATGAGAAGCAGCTGATGGAACTGGCATTGTTTAGTGTAGAGTAAAGGAGGCTCAGGGGAGTCCTTATCACCCTCTACAGCTACCTGAAAGGAGGTTGTAACAAGGTGGCTGTCAGTCTCCCAAGTAATAAGTGACAGGACAAGAGGAAATGGCCTCACGCTGGGGAGGGGAGATTTAGATTGGATATTAGGAAAAATTTCTTCACCAAAAGGGTTGTCAAGCATTGGAACAGGATGCCCAGGGAAGTGGTTGAGTCACCATCCCTGGAGGAATTTAAAAGTTATGTATATGTGGTGCTTAGAGACATGGTTTACTGGTGGACTTGGCAATGTTAGGTTAATGGTTGGACTGGATGATCTTAAAGGTCTTTTCCACCATAAATGATTCTATGATTCCATGATTCTATGAATTGCTTACCTCCAAAGTTTGGTTTAAGAACAAAGACAATGACTATTTTTGTGCAAACACATTTACAGACTGATTTTTGCCTTTGTCTTTTGTCTCAAAAGAACAAAAAAATGAAAGAGCAAATCACTTCTACTAGGCTATCTGCCACAGGCAGTTTGTTAAAGTCTTCCTTTGCTGTCTGTTGCACTACTTGAACAACACTGGAGCTGTGCGGCTACCACCTTTTACGATAGGCTAAACCTATGAGCAGGTGAGCCACATAGCAAAATGTTCATAAAGCCATTAGGCAATATACCACATACTCATCAGATACTCCCAGGAAAAGGGCCTCCAAAACTAGCTTTCAAGCAGATGCTCCCAGCAGCCCTACAGAAAAGCACCACTCCTAAGGAGAACAGCTAGACCACACGATGAGCAGCTGAATTCTTGGGACCACAGTTACTATCAGAGTCAGCACCTTTTAGGGGCTTGCTTCCTCCCAGAGCTAGGTATTTGGGCAACCCAGCAATGAGAATGATCCTACAGTTCCACGGCTATGCACATGACATAGGCTTGCTAACACTGCTTATATCTAAAGAGCCTCCTCTTTTTCAGAAGAATTTTGCTTCTTCTGTGTCTTTTCAGCATGGAAATTGGGAAACATTCAGATTGGGCCTCACCTTTAGGATCAGCTGTGGTTGAAGCATACTGGGTACTGCAGATACAAAAATAAAGCTAGAAATATATTTGCAAGTCTCGAGCTAACAGGTCAAAACTGACTTCAACATTGCAAGGCATCTTTTCTCTATTATATTACTCTGCAATTTCTTCCTTTATGGCTTTTCTTTTTCCTTTTCACTTTATAGTTTTGTTTCAATACTATCCAATATACTTGTTGCCTAATCAGATTGAAGCATGACTGACTGAGACAGTGAATTTGCAGTACACACAGGACAGTAATCCAGCTGCAGCTAGTTTAGCCTGACTGCACTTTATTATAACATTGCTGATGGCAATACAATCATATTAGAGGAAGAGATGGAGAGCTGAAATGGTTATTTTTCAAAAGTAGTTGGCATTATAAAATGATTTGATAATAAAGTACAAAAACTTCCTGAAGCAATAAAAGCACTATGCATTTCCCATACTAAGATACGGCATAACGGCACACAGTTGTCCACAGTTCCTCTTTTGGAAAAAAGATGAGAACTACAAAATATCTTTGTAACACACAATACTTTTTATTATACTCAAAGAAAAAAAAGTCATGTTATGAACTCTGAAAAAGAGTTAAAAGTCAACAAAAGCCTACAGATGTTTTACTGTTGGAAGCTTCCTTATTAAGAAAAGTACCACTTGGTACACTTCTAGATAGTAAACTAATGTCCTAACATTGACAAGCCAGTTTTGATACCAAATAAAATTGTAAAATCATCAGCAGGACCAGACAGAATGGTTCAAAATGTGCTTTTCTTTGCAGACCACATTAAAACTATAGTTTTATCTGTAATTAGTAGAAATGAGTTGCTTCGAATGGCCACTTCAAGTGGCATTTCAGGTGCTTCACAGAACCTATATCTCAACCCCCTTCAAATGGAAAGTGAGAAGCAGAAAGGTTATATCCCTGCAGACCTCTTATATTTGATTTGCTGAAAGCAAACTGAGAACAACAACAACAACAAATTTCCATCGTAAAACCTATTACTGTTTTAACAATCTAATAATCAGAGATGGTGCAAACCATTAATCAGTACACATGCAGTCATTTTTCATTTTTGAGATTAAGATTTTCTCTGTTCTTTGAAGTGGTACAGCTTCTGTACCCAGAGCTTTCATTCACATTGTTTTGTCCAGACAATTTGGCACTCAAATGTCTTAGCTACGAGAATGTGATAATAAAAAGAAATCCCTGTGGTTCATCCTCTTACGACTCTGTTATAAACTGCTAGAATAGACTAAAATGCATTACGTGTATTCCATATATTCTTCACTCTGTGTATGTCCTTCTCAGGTAACATTTCAGTGGGTACTTTGCAAATGTAAGTCCTGTGACAGCTTCCCAAGCACTCATCTTTTGGGTCTGATATTAAAGAAGAACTAACTGTGACTCTCTTCCAAACATGCTGGCCTTAGCAACAAGGTGATAATTTCTAACATAATTGTCACTTGCATATTGACATTGTGTAATCTTCAGCTTCTTTTGGTCAGTTCTGAGAAAGAAATTGAGAATATGTGCTACCCACCAAAATGAACGCTATTTTCATAAAGGGTATGAGAAAGAATAAATTTGAACTGTACTGTATACAACTATGGAAATATTGCTGTAACAGAGATACCAACAGCACATTGTGACATGGACAGGGTATGCATGTCCACAACAACATTATACAGGTGATGCCATATTTAGCAACAATTGTTTTCCTCCCCATATACTGCAGTAGTTCCATCCTGCTAAAAAACTTCCTACATACTATTGGTTTATATATATACTCAATCACCCCTCTTACTAGTTATGAACATGACACGGTTTCTAAAACAGGCAATGTTATATCTTCCTTCTTAAACTAGCAAGACAAATCAGAGAAAAAAATATTACAGAAGATTAAATTGGTGAAATAACCAAACTGCAGGCACCATTGATAGTCTGTCTTATAAATGAACAGTCAAAAAGCATAAGAAAGAAACTGGACTGAAGATAGGACACAAAAGAGAAGTTATAATCCTAATTAAGTTTGTCACCTCTTATAAAAAATACATAGCTGAGAAAACACAAAAGATGGTGGTTTAGACTAGAGCTCTCTGTCATTCAGAGTTCCAGAGTCTTTGATAATTTGACCATCAGAAAGAATAAAAAAATGCAGATATAAGACAAAGCAATGCATTTAATGACAAGCAAAGCACAACATCTGCACAGCAAAAAGGTTTAAGAACATACACACATGCACACACGCGCACACACACACACACACGATAAGGACAGACTGGCAGAGTTCACCTTTGTATCAAAAGGCAGAAAAGACAATCTATTTGCCTTTTAGATGCATGCCTCATATGCAAAGACTTCCAGGACTTCTGCTTTTTCCCTCTGCTTTCTGCTTTTTCATTTCTAGCTGGAAAGTAGTAGTCTGTAAACTTACTGCTATGACATTCAAACTGAAGAAAGAGCCTAACCTTCAACTACACACTTCTTTCTATTTAGCCAGAAGTAATGAAATATTAAGAGTTCACATAGGTGGCTATCAAAAAACTTTTTACAATTTTACCCTGGTGCTTTGTACCAGATAACAAAGTACAAAATACCATATGCTGTCATCACAAAAGCCAATATCCTGTAAGAAAGTACACAGTAACTTTTAAGCCTTCAGATAGTCCCATTAAAAGATTTCAAAACTTTCAAAGACTCAGCTTACATTGGTTCTCTCACTAGAAGATGAAATAAAACTATTTATAATACTTGGAGGAAACATGCTGTGTAATTTTATGGAATTCTCTGTATTCGCACCATCAGCTTCCATGTTACCACAACACTGCTTCCCAAACACAGGCAGATAAAAGTTACTGTGCTCCCTCTCCAGAAAGATGGCACCCATGTGACAGAGATACCCAAACTCCACACAAAGCACTGTCTCAACAGGCACACTGTTGTGCCTGCCGGTCTTTTGAGGAAATGCCAAAGCTGTGCACATTACACTATGAAAGAGGGCTGTAAATGGCAGTGGTTACTCAGGACTCAACCCTTCCTGCTGGAGTGTTAGCACTGTTCCACAAAGATAAAATCTCAACAGAAGATTTTAGAGGGAGCTGCAAATACTTTAGACATTATTTAAAAAAAAAAAAAAAGCAACCCCAAAAAACACCACCACCATAATAGAGAAAGACAATTCCTCTTTTGGCTTCCTTTACTCAGTCATTTGTTTAACCTAAGAATCTACCTAGACGCAGGAAAGCTGATTTATTCATTTTTAAGTGAATGCATTCTGTTTATTTGTACTGATGACAAAGTATCTATCTTTTCAATATATCCAAAGCCTAGAAGATGAACCTGAAGTTCTACACGGAACACTGCAATACACCTTACGGGAGTTTCACCTTTCACAACAGAAATGCTTGAGCAACTAATCATAACCCGGTAAAGTTTCTTTAGCTTTTCTATTATAACTGTTATGTCTCTGGATGTGTGTGCTGTCCCACGAGTATTGTTCTGGATTGATTAGCATCTTTATAATGAAATGCTCAATTACAGCTTTGAAATAGGTAATTATAAAGGGACTGTGTATTTTCCAGTTAGGGATTTTGTTTTGATTTTTTTTTTAATTATCAGTGCATGAAAGGCAGCTGTAGAAGTTCTGACTGCACTGTCGCCTCTTTGGAAAGAAACTATGTTTTGCTGCTCTCACTGTGCATAAGCTAAATTGAATTTCTAGTTATGACTGGTATGGGAGTTTTATTTTCAACTGTCAGGGTGTGCAGCCAGCTGTAACCAATTTTTCAATATTTTGAAAAGCCTCATTTGAAGTATACAGTTGCGAATGACTTAGGGACCTTGTCATTACTCAACAGAAAACTTTTTCAAAACACTTTCCAACTGCACTTCTTTGGTGTACAAGGAAAAAAAAAAGTGTAAAGAAACCTACACAACATGGATTTTCTGCATAATTTTAGCAGCTCATGTAAAAAAGGCAAACAAATTTTGGGCGCATGTCTAAGTTTGGGCTAATGTCCCAGACTCTCTTATGTATATTATTGTATTTTGAAGACAGTGACATCATCTTAATGTTGTTAAAACTGATTTCTGCCAAGAAAAGCAACTCGTTTTTCCTGAGGGTTAACAGCAACTTAGGGGGTGGGGAAGAGTGCTTTTAATTTCAAGGGTCAGAAGTCAGGAGAAAAAACTATAAATATTTCCTTTCCTTAGCACTCTGCATGCTGCAGTGTGCCCTAAATTTTAAAAGAGGTTTTCTACTGAAGAAACTGATTCAGGTGTTGACATGATGTGTTAGTTTGTATTGCTTCCTCACCTCAGGTGCTAGAAGATACACTACTGACACCAGAATTATGTATTTATTTATTTATTTTTAAATTAGAATAACAGAAACACTTGGATTAAGTGAAAAAATGTAAGGATGTATTCCAAGCAATCTCTAACCCCTGATATCCAGAACCAGAATTTCTCAGCCCTAATCTCTGTCATATAATAATAGATCCATCACTGCTGCCAGCACAAGGTTAAAGGTGCTTGTATAAACAGATACATGCAGGTCAGAGCTTAAAAAACAAGGGGAAGAATAAAGTAGATATGCATTGTGTCTTAAACAGTATAAAATCCAAAAGGTGGTCTTGTTCAAGTACCTGTAGATGAGTCTATCATGCTTTTCAATGTTCACAGTGTGCACACTGTTACCTTACCCTATGTTAGAAATTTTCCACCACACAAGTCATTTTCTAGTTACTAGCACTGCGGAACCCAGGACTACCTCCACAAATCACATGACTATTGCCTCTTCATTTTTTAAAGACTCTGGAACAAAAAATAAAAAAATTTGCTTCAAACATTACTTTTCTTTTTTGCAAGTCAGCTTCTTTAAGTATCAAATAAATGCGAATCACTATTTTTACATTTTAGCTAATTCACCTCTTCTTTTTTCGTGTTTTTTTTTTCTTTTTAGCATATCTAAAAAGCCCAGAATATAAGAAGTCCAGATACATTAATTTAGTCATGTCATGACTACTGTACTACCACACAGACACTTTCACATCAAACAATTTTATTTGAAATGGTGTAATGCAAGCCCCAAACTTCCCATCCAAACTTCCACCAGCCTTTGTGCCAGAGACTCCTTGGGACCTAGGACAAAGATGTATACTCATTTATTGAAGTACCAAACCTTACAATGAATTTTGGAGGATGGCTTGAATTTATCTATACAGAGTTCACTCTACATCTTGCCTGTGGATTCAGGAATGTATTGGTAGAATCAATTTTTCAATTTTCTGTGTAATCAGAAATGAACAAAGAATCTGTGTTCTTTTTTACCTATAAAGCTGCCTTTATTTCTGCAGTTGAGATCTCAAATAAGCACATCTATTGGATAGTCCAAACAGCCACCTGATTTGGAATTGAATTTAGTACCCAGCAACAGATAATTGCTAACTGAAATGCAAGCTTTTCTTAAATGAGTTCAAACAAATGTTCTGCTATCAGCCTTTTTGTAAACCTCTCCCAACAGGTGGAGAGAAGATTTCCTGATGTTCCTTGAGGGGAAAAAAAAAATCTTATGCTGATATCAAATCCTCACACTTAAAATCAATTTGTATAATGGTAATCCAGATCATGGCACAGAATTGCCACTAGAATCAATTTACAATGTGAAATTTCATTCACAAGCTCATTAGAGGAAGTTTAAAGCAGTGCATCATGATCAAACTGATTACAATAATTCCTACAATCCTGACTCTCACATAGAAATTATTGGTATATGGTATTAGCATTCAAATTCCCAGTTCTTCAAATATCATTTAAATTAGTTCAACAATTCTGTCACAGCTTCAATGTCCTACAACTGTTTTATTGCAGAGGTACAGTTAAAAAAAATCTGCTGACACACTGTCTGGTTTCATATTTTGTTTTCTCTGAAGTAGTCTTTTAACTACATGATCATCACTGTCGCCCTCAGTGGTTCCTATCTTTTCCTCACAGTGATAGCCAAGAGGCCTTAAACACTGAAATCCATTGGAAATTAGGCACACTTAAAAACATATTAGAGAAAAGAGGGAATGGAGGACTGTGAAATTATGTTGGAAGCAATGTCTACATTGGAGAGTAAAATGAGCACACAGAACAGGTATGCTACTTTTCCGTAGCAATATCCAACTGCATACATATACAATGGTGTTAACTCCTATGCCATCACTTCGCAGTTAATGAGTGGAAGTGATGTGAATTGATGGATCTGCAATGAAACAAATCATGAACAAACACTATGTGCATAAGTAATCTCCTGAAAAGGGATTCTTTCCTGACTCAGTATCATAGACATAATATTGGACCCTGATGCCAACTGTATCTAATATACCACTTAGTCACAGCAAAGCCAGTAAACATCAAAACAAACCATAATGTTTAAGTGGCTGAGGTAAATGGACTGATCCCTCCACTGCCTCAGAGGAGGCAAGTTCTCCAGATCCTGAGTGATGTTTTCAGCTCTTCACATTGAAAAAACCACCACCTTGAAGCAGACGAAGGCATGGGGACATCCTACTAAGTACTAAAACACTATAGCCACTTCCTTTGAAAATGGATCTGTAAGAGAATTCTTATTTCCCCACCTGAAAACACTTGCACGTCCACTCTGCAATGGGATGTCAGTCTTCATCACACCTATACACAACACATCTATACTGCAAGAAGCAGGAATTATCAGACTGACTAATTATCAGTCAGACTTTTGACAACAGAACCTATTTGACTGACTCATGCTTTTTTCTCCTGACATTTTTGCAGACCTTTTAATATGAAAAAAATAGATCTATCAGCAAGACTTTCTCCTGTCATGGTGCAGGCACACAAATTCAATCAGCTCTTCTAATGAACCAGGAACTGAAAAGGTAATTTTATCTCCTCCTTAAGGTGATTTCAGCATGTCTCTTTTGAGTCAGACACAAAATCAGAATTTTTGTTGATGTGTAGAGTATGTATGTGGTGAGGCTGTATTTTTACACATATGTACTTATGTAGATATAATTATATAGGTATGTAGATATATTTACTTATATATCCTTAAATCATCACAATAAAATTAAAAAACAACTACAGAAAAGGCATTTGTTTCAGGGTCAAAACCTTTTAGATTGCTTAGTCATAGTAAAATCACTGGTTTATTATTCAATTTACTTGAAGTGTGAATGACAGAACAGGACGCAGATTGTCCTGCTGGTAGAGCTTACTCTGTCTCAGAGAAATTATCTGCAGTTCACAATATTCACTGTCCAAGCCTGACATGATGAAAAAGGCAGATGTAAAGCTAAATTTAAAAGATATATTGCATGTCTTTCAAACAAGGGAAATTGCAGTGGACTGAATCTGGTAAATAGTACCCCTTACCCGTTGTGCCTGCTTTTGTTAGCAGCTTTTTCTCAAGGATTCTCCAGAGTGCTTCTACTGTATTCTTGTTCCAAAGAACCTAAATGGTCTGTTGAATTTTTATCAGCAGACTGTGACATGACAGCAGACAGGATATACAAGAAATGGAAGGGATGGGTATATAAACTCCTATGTTTACTTACATTATATTTAACAATTATCCTAAAAATGCTGTTGTAGAACTATAATGTGTATATGTAATTACTTTTTATATAATAAATACATAAAAGATAAAAAACCTTACATACACATTATATACTATTTATATAACAAATAACTAAATGAATGTATTACTTCTCATATATATTTATTATATAAAAAAGAACTAAATACATACACACCTTATAGTTTTACACCAGCATTTTTAGGATAATTATTAGATATGTTGTGTAGAAATCCTAAGAGACCTCCATTTGATAAAGGCTCTACTCCCAGATCATTTAATGCTTATGATCCTTCCTAATTTTTTGTATGCTTCTCCCTACAGGTGAACGTAAAAGCACATAGGTTCCCTAGCCTGTGAAAAAAATGCTTAGACATGTTCTCTTTCTTAAACACCTATTCCCTTTGCAATTAAACCAGGAAAAGCCTCCAAAACCATGCAAGTGACCTAAGGTCATGTAAACATTTTCTTTCGAATTGGGAAGAGGAAAAACTTGCTTAATTTTAACTTTATCAATGGCAGATATTGTAAGAAATAGGTATCACTACCACTTGTTAAAAAAAATGAGAGATGAGTCTCATTTGAAATGTCTGGAATGGCAGCAAAAGTTTTACACCTCTCTTTCATTCTGTATAGGTCATTATTCAGACAGCGGATCTTGGACAATGCAGGTCTGTAAGAGGTAGGAATTCATTCTTAGATCTAAACTGGCATACATATAAAACAAACTAATAAGTCCTTTATAAGAATTGAAGATGAAATTGCAAAATATTTCTAAATTAAAGAAGGATGCATTGAATATGGAAAGCATGAAGCAATATCATTACCTGTAAAATGCAAAAGGCTGCTCATTCAACTTTGTAAAATTCTGTTTTATCGATATCTTCTAAAATATTAATATTAAATTCATAATAGTTATTATAAATTGTAATAATTTATAATGAAAATATTTAAATAGCAATAAAATTGGTAACAGATCTCAGCATATCTTTATGACAACAGACAGATAAATTTTAATACATTTGGGCATTTTCCTGATTTTATTATTTGCTAAACCCATAACATTGCAGCAGGAATAATCTGTAATAAATATCAATGCCCTGGAAATAAACTAGGCTGCAAATGACACAGGTTCACTCTAACAATCATTAATCATAAATCATAGAACCAAAGGAAAGATGGTCTCTTGATTTAAGAGTTTCTTTTAATCTTGCTTTGATTATATTAGCATTAAAGGCCAAAAAAGTAAAGTATTGCCATTGCTCCCCAAAATTCAAACTCATACTGTAATGACAAGGACAGAAAACTTGAAATAACTAAACCTGAAATAATACTGCATTGTGTCAGTATTCTGACGGTAACATAAACAAACTAGCAAGGAAAACACCAGTTAAATGACCATGTGATACAATGAAAAAGAATGTGAAAAACAAATATGAAGCACTGAGTATCATCATTTGTAAAACACAACAGCTACTCATGGAACTTACTTTAAACATAAGTTTTATTCATATTTTTTTAAAAATAACAGCCTGCACACAACTCAGAAAAATTAAGCAAAAAAAAACCCCCAAACTGTGGCACATCCAGGATCCCTTACAGAAATAATGGCAGTACTTCTAATACTATCTTCTGAAAAAAAAAAAACCAAACCAAGCACCATACACAAACACACACAAACAGATGTATCATTCAATTCTTAATTAGGCAATCAAAAGTTGGGGGTCCTCAGGAAGACAGGAGCTACCTAGACTTCTAAAAGTTACCACTGCAGGTGGCTGGCATTTCTCCCTTTTTAGTTGCATTCTAAAACTTTGCACAATAATAAAAATCCTATTATTTCCCAAACCTTATACAATGTAGTTCACATAATTGATAAAGGAAAAAGAATAAGGATCTACAGACCCTGATAATATTGAGTGTCTGTTTAAGAACAGCTGCATCACAGTATTAAGACCGTTTCATTTCATTTACAGCCCTCCTTATTTTATTACCTTTTCCCCTTTACTATACAGAGAAAACTTTTTCTCATTAGTGTTCAGATACGCCGTCGTTAGTCTAAGTTGTTATATGTTATAGTTTTGGTAACCATACAATCCCCTCCCTTCATGCTCACATAATCCTCATTCAAATTTTTGCAGAACAAGCCAAATTAATATCTAGACTCGAAGGCCAAGAAACATATTACATGAAAGGCTGCAAATCACCATGACCTAATGGTGAAAGAGCAGAATCAAGACCCTTCACTAATGCTCCTACTGCTAGCCAGAACTTCAGTCAACCCTCATATACCATTCCAGTATTTTATGTCACAGCCAATTTTAAATGTTCACAAACACTCTTTGTCCCTCTCATCCTGAATATGAGAACACAACACACACACACGTATAGACTGGATTTGGAGGTACGAACTGAGTATCATTCAGAGTCAATGGAAGCTTCCTTTTGATTGCAAAACAGTGGAATTATTTCAGCCACAATCTAATGCGTCACCTACTGAAATTTAAGAGCAAGAGCATTCCCATTCATTTAAACAAAATTATTAGTGCCATAAAGTTAAACAGGTGTCAAAACTTTTTGCTCCGTTAGCAGCACTCTAACAATCTGATCACTGTGCAACCAAGGGAATCTTTTGTATAAGCATTAATGTTTAAAGGACAACCCACAAGCACATACAAACAGGCATATATTTTACAAGTATCATGCCTGGTTCTTCAACACAGCATTGCTTACTTTGCAGCAGCTAATGAATCTTTCAGAGAACAAAATATGAAAAAAACTTTTTAGTAGATTTTCAAACATGGAACTTGGTCCTCCTTTCAAAACAAAATACACTTCTTTATTTTAATGTGATTTAATGCTAGTACCATCTGACAGGTTTCTAAAACCAGCATTTTTTCTGTATGCTGTCATGTTTGAAAAGCATGTGTGTTTTTCATGTATGCTTTCAGTCTGCATGTTTCATCCCCCAAAGTTTGCACTTCTCATCCTCATTTCTGTTGTGGTCACGTTTAGAAATCTTGTCATTTATATCTAAGTATGCACTGACACAATACAAAGCTCAAAGGTGCTTGCCCTAACCAATTCAATGATGTAATTAGTTTTCACAATCCATGCAAAATCCTATAATTCTGCATTCAGAATATGCCTTCCTTAAACTTAAATTGATTCTAGCAGTAGCTAAACATGAAGGACATAGAAAATTATTGTCTCTTCAGAGATGTAAAGCAAAAGTTTGCATACTAGTTTTGCAGTGATAAGCAGTAAGTTGCTGACAGACAGAAAGGTGGTTAATTGTTGCTAGCTCACAGGATGTACTTTAAGGTGAGATTTACATCATGAACTGTGAGAACGATTTATTATTTAGTGTCCGTAAAAAAAAGCAACGTCTGTCTAAATAAAAGGATTCACTCTTACTTGCTTTACCTTTGACTTAAAACGACTGGTTCTTCTGGCTAGAGAGAGCATTTCCAAACCACTATAGCAATGTCTGGTGGTCCCAAGACCTACGAGAATCTACAAATCCTATTGTTGAATCTTGTGAAGGCAGTTTGGAAAAAAGTATTACCATGGACAATCAATTATGTTACCACTCACAGGTTCAAACAACTGGTATCCATAAATATACATACGCTTCTAGAGATATATATACGCATATCTACAACCCTTGTAAAATAAAAGTATATAAACTGATTCCTAAAGGTTTGCTTCTTCAGATTATGTTATACTTCAGTGACTAAGAACAGTGCTCCTTTGAAATTTACGATATGCCAGATGATTGAGTGCATGATTTAAGTAAGAGGTCTTCCTCAACTATGGCTGAAAAACTGTAGGAAAGGAGGCCCCAGGAAATAGATACCAAAATAATTAATTTTTAAAAAAGCCAAACAACAAATCAACTTATCAGAGGCACAGTTGTTGTATCCTAATTATTGAAGTAAGTTATTGGGTTGAAAAATGTAAACTGTGGTTTTTTCAATTAGACATCTACTTAGAGCAAGACAGTAAATTAGTGCACAGTGATGAATGCATGAAGCAATAGCGGTGTCAGTTCACACAAGAGAATAGCAAAAATGTCAGGAATATTCAAAAAGCAATTGTTAAAATTCCTGAAGTATTTCATATCATTAATGTCAGAGTATTTACTGTTGTATGTGGCTGATAAAGAGTGTCTAAGGCATAAAAACGTCTCAATTCCTGGTTGCTCATTACGTGATACAATATTGGCATGGGTCAGCATAAGTCATTCCAGAATGCATCAGGACTCTCCCATCATATTTGCAGTTGCTGCTTTAATATCCTGCGGCCCCAGCAATAGAAGCTAATTTGTCAAATATACCTCTACTTCAGCCCATACAAAGAAGGTTGCCACAAACAGTGAACCATATGTAAACGTTTCAGTACCCTTCCCAGTCAGCAGTGCACATTCAGAGCACTCCATTTATTAGTGCATTGCCTTCAAATGAAGTTAAATGTTAACATCCATATTCTCCGTATTCCTTTTAACTACTGCTACAGTAGGATTCACTTCTACGCTTGGCAACCATGTGAGAAAAAGAAAAGCTACTGAGGCCTGAAGAAATTAAACTGTAAGATCTCATCCTTTGCAGTAATACTGGAAATATTGCCATTTGGGGAACAAAACACCTATGGCAGTGATTTCCAAAGGAAGATGAGCCCTTGCTAACCTTCAGAAAAGAAACTTAAAGAAGCTGTTACTGTAGCCTTTCCTTCGGGATCATGAGACAAGCAAGGCACTGCCTTTCACCCACATGCAACAAAAACCGCAACTCCTGAGACAGTGTTATTATATGCACACACCATTCACGACAGCGTTTTTCTTGTTTATGTCTCTTCCTTTTCAACAAGGTTAAATGAGCTCTCTGCTGAAGACCGTGGAACGCTCACCAAAGACCAGCCTCAATGGATGACAGGATGTCCTACCACCTCTCACGGGGAACGGCCTCACGCGGCACTGGGTGTAGCTGGCCAAGCCTGGGGAAGGGGCAGCACCGCCGCAGGGACACCCCTGCCCCAGGAGGGCAGCCGCTGCCCTGGCCCAGCTCCGGCCAGTTCCAGCAAGCTCCACCACACACAAAACCATCCCACCCTGTGCCAAAATGCAACCAGCCCGAGGAGCTTGTGGTACCTCTGCAGAGGCATATTAAAGAAAGGGCAGTCACTGCCAGGGAAAAGAGAGACACTGAAGAAAAGAGGAAAGGCTCAAGCTGGGGCAGACATGAGACGGGAGCAGAGAAGAGAGACACCAGGGCAGGAGGACTGCTGGAGAAAAAGGAATAGAATCACAGAATCATAGAATCGTACAATTGTTTAGGTTGGAAAAGACCTTTAAGATCATCCAGTCCAACCATTAACCTACACTACCAAGTCTACTCTAAGCCAATCAAGGGTAGACTAGACTAAACCATGTCCCGAAGTGCCACATCTACCTGTTTTTTGAACACGGGAGGAACAAGAGGAGATGCCTGAGCTGGACTACAGCAAAGAGACGCCCAAGCAGGACCAGAGCAAGGAGATGCCTGAGCAGGGCTGCAGCCAAGATATGCTCAAGCTGGGACAGACAGAAACACCGGACAAAGGTATGCCTTCGAGGGGACAGCAGCCCATGGAGGAGCCCACACTGGAGCAGCTGACCAAAAAACAAGGAGGGATAAAACAAGAAAAGAAAGTGCTAGGCACTGACCCCAACCTACTGTGCCACCTGTCACATTGCCAAAGGCATGAGATGTAACGTGTGGACAAAAAAGGGGGGTGCGAGGGAGGTGTCTGGAGAGGAGCTAGGGTGCATTTGTCTAAGTGTTTGTTTTATTGCTTATCTTTATTTCTCAATACTAGAGTCAATGATATGTCAATTGGCAAGTAACTAAATTCTACAAAATCCCCCAACTCAAAACTACTTTGTTGCCTGCAACACATATTCATATAAATTTCCTTCTGCAGAAGTACCTCCAAGCACTATTACCATCTGTGCCTTACGGACGGGTCTGGGGCTTTACTCCGTACTTCCTAGTCCACACTTAACCATGCTGAGCAACAAACACCACTCTGACACACCCAGGCCCACCCTGATTTTGGACTGTATCAGTCTAAGTGCCCTAGATACTCTTATAGTCATACTCTTCTGCATCCACTAATCTTCCTCTGAATTTCAGATTTACCTACAGATTTTAAAAAAACAGGTTTGAGACATAGTAATTCTGGGCATGTTTTCAATGTAACATAGAAATCTGGGAAAACAACTTGTCCAACTTAGGCGTGGGTATATGCAATCACTGGGGGGTTTTTTGTTCCAGTTCCAGACAAAACAGGTGTCCCAGATGACCACATGCCAAACAGTTCTCTGTTAGTGACAAAAAGATCAGGCAGGTGGCTCTTGAAGACATAAATGTAAAGAGGACCCACAACATGTCCCACCACTTAGATGTAGCCAAAAATCTCAAACCAGAATGTTTTGTGAGAACATTGCAAACCACAACTGGAAACACCTGTATTTGATCAAATTTTAATATTATTTTGTTTCTAAAAGCATAAATCTACTATAACACCGATAACAAGTAAAAGTCTCGATATTGCCTGGGAAATACCCAGATCATCTCAGCACATAATTGGCCCGGGTGATTAGCATACCAAGAAAATACTTTTTTTTTTTTTTCCCCTTCAGAGCTGAAATATCCTTTTATTTCTTTTAAAAACTGTAGTATGTGAAGCCAAGGGATCAAGTCATTCAAAATGTAAACCTTTGGCTGCCCTTTGGATCTAAGTACAATATCTGCTAGTGCTGAAGAAACTGGGAAGAGTAACATAATCAAAGAAAAATTATTTCTAAATCCAAGAGAAAGTATTCTGTAAAGATCAATAAAAACCATCCCCATATAATGTCATAATTTCTCAGTACTGTGGTATATATAATTCATGTTTTCTTTATAAAACCTCTGTCCGGTTAACTTTATTTTCCTGAACAAATATGACTTTAAAAATTGTAAGTTAAAAATTTAAATCTTAGTATTACTCAGAAAAACACAGAACTTGAGGATAACACTAAGTGCACTAAGTGAATGAACAAAAAATAAAAATGAAGTATGTTTAGTCACCAATACGCACAGCTGCCAGAGACTAATATAGATGTGACAGCATAAAAACTGTAAAATGCCAGTAAACTGTGTCAATTATTCTGGTATGTTTGTTTATTGCTGCTTCAGGATATCACAGAACAGATTCTTTTGGTAAGCTATGACCATATACTGTAAGTGTACATATCTTACCCAGCTAAAAAGCCTTCTGGGAATTACTAATTTGTGAACGATCTCTTCTGTGTCCAACTACAGTTATAGCTACTAACCAAATGCAATTAACTTGAACATTAAGGTGTTTGCTTTTTATTTTACAAAAATAATTTCATAAAATTTTTACAGGTTTTGAGTGTACAGAAAGCCTTTTGCTAAACTATTTTATTGAAATAAAGGGCTGTAATTAAAAAGTACAAATCACCAGTCTCAACATTTAGACACGTTTTAAGATAAGTGGAGCTCTCTCGTACAATTAAATGAATAAGATTCCAAGGCACACTCATATTTCCAAGGTAAATGTAAGAAGGCTCACTTCCAAATGAGAGAGAAGTATCCTACCCTAAGCAAAATAAAGTTCAGAGACTGTGCTCTAACACTTATCTGGGACTAGATTTGCACACCTAATTACTGTCATCTTCAGGATAGTTGTCTAAATAGTACATACGGATCCATCAACTGCAACGCACCTATTTCTGAGTCACCTGAGTAGCAAAGACAAGATAATTCTATTCAGACTGAAAAAAGATGCAGAGCACAAGTATTTTAGAAAAAAAAGAATAGAAGCATGCTAAAGAAAAAAAGAAAATATAATAAAAACATAGGCAACAAATATGAAAACATAATTTTTTTCAAATGCTGCTCCAATTTTTTCTTAAGTGATATAAGCATGCTAACATTATCCAAGTATGATATTGAAGGTAGTACTTCGATCAAATAAACCACAGTATATTATTTGGATTTCGTCATATTACAGTCACAAGAACAGTTATGAACTGATGATACAGGTAACATCAATTTTAACTCTCTCTAAAAGTATATAGACATATTTGGCACATCAATTTTAAGACTTTCTAAAGGTATATAGACACCTTTGGCACTCTCCTGCACACAAGCAAACCATTTCCCACTGTCTGTAAAAGGTTTAGAGCTCACTCTGCACCCTCACATTATCATGACTGTGGTTGGAAATGAATATATGAACAGCACAACTTTCAGATGACATCGGAAAACAGACTGAACAGCTGAGAAAGAATAAATTCAGGAAAAGATAGTTAATATGATTTAGAATATGTTAATAACTTTTTCCTGCTGTGGTGTACCATTTGACTCCCTCATGGGAATCCTTCACCTTCTAGAAATTACCAGATTTTACTACTTGGCAGAATTATTAAAATAGCTTCACTTGATTTCGACATAGTACAAAGCATGGGATTTCAACTAGTATTTCAGTATCAAGACAGTAACCCCCATTTCAGATGTACAATTTTTTATAAAAACATCCAGTCTTGACAGAATGACTTAATATAATCAATATTCCACCATATATTCACTGGTTAATTAGCTCATTGTTTACAGATATTACCATATAGGACTGGAAACCTAAAATGACTCCATCACTTATTCCCAGAGGTAACCTTTTTGTTTGAACAGGCAATACTTTAAAGAGTTATTTCAGATGATAGCATTCCAAGTACAAGCAGAAAGTCTGGATAGCTGGAGGGCACCCCAACCAGTTTCTGCTGACTACCTCATCCCTGCCTCTAAAATTATCACATGACTGAATTGCATAGTTTCACCTTGCAGGGAGAGCAATTAGTTTGCTTAGTCCTCTCCCACTGGAGACAGAACACCAGTCTCCCACATTTCAGACAAATAGACAGCACACAGTGAATTCTCCCATGCTGATTTAAACAATAATAGTTGGATTACATTTAATTGCAGATTTCCTCCAACTATACTAAACCATTCCCCTACTAATCCCAATGTGAGAAGATACGCATATAGGACAAATGAAGTAGGTAAAAATAGAAGTGCAAAGCATTTATTTACTTTTTAAAATACTGCTATTCTGCTTCAATATTGAAAAATTATACTCAATCCATATATTTAACATCATCATGTATCATGAGAGAGATGTCTGCCTGATTTTTAATGATCGTTCTTTGTATATGCTGATATTCTCAACAGAAGTGTCAAACAATGCATTAGTGACAAATTCCCCACACTGTGCCCCTTCAGCCCTTGGAGTTTAACTCCTCTCACATTACAGTATTTATTGAATTTCCAAGCCAAACGGTGTTCTGCTCCATAAAATTCTGACAAGTGGACTCTGCCAAGCTAATAACGGCTTCATTCTGCTGAAATAAACTTATTTCACTGCGGCAAACAGAATGACATGACCTGGAAAGGTTATTTTTAACTGGGTAATGACTCAATTCAAACCAAGCTTCTCTCACTAGATTTCTGAATACTGTTAAGACAAATTCCTTACATGTAAATATGTCTTAACACCAGTTTTCTTCTCTGTTGCATTCTCTGGACATGGCTATGGCAAGTATTTTCAGGTCTGTGTTGTTTGATTTTCTTATTCAATAGTTCAGTAAACTTGTTAAACAATGCCTAGTGAGAATACCTCAATGGAGTGACCTAGCAAGCTGCGAAACTCATACAAGGAGGTTGTGTCCTCTCATGTTCTTTTTTTCCCCCCATTTTAACATTTTTTGTCTATTTCTTTGACAAAGTTATGTTAAAATTGCCTTAATACACAACAAATTTGAGAAGTATTGCTTTGAGATACATACTTGAAGTTTTAATCTCTCCCCCCTTTTAATCTTACACTAATTTTGACACCACCACCATTACAGAGGTGTGGAGAATAAAGGATCAGAGGACTAATTTGACCTTCCAGAAAAGCTATGTATTCTACACATATTTCAAGTTCTTCATTATGGTCATCCCGTTAGTGAATGCTAGTGAGATAGTATCCATGAAATGCCTTTTTTGAGCTACAATATATTCTCCTATTAATGCTATGTATTTTCTGCAGCCTACACCCACAGACTAACCAGCAGTTTCAGGTCAGATCTACATCAAGTTTCAAATGACTGGAGACCATGAGCAAACCTTTCGAGCAGCTGGAATCTTGTACAAACATGCTGCACCCTGCCAGGTCCGTCTTCTAAGTGCTAATAAAAGAGACAATCCTTGACTGCAAAGAGCCAGGCTCCTTGTGAAGCAGTTCGCTAAAGAACTGTTAGAACTCCTACTGCGAACAAAAGGAGCAGAATAATGATCATTCACCAAAATTATGAGTTTCAGAGAATAAAAGAAAAAAAAATAAAAACAGAATCAAACAGGAAACCACAACAGTGGAAGAAGGAACACTGTCATTCTGGTAAGTAATGTGGCATGGTCTGTACTTTATCAATAGCACCGGTGAAGGACTAAGAATTTTGAAATGGTGCCTGAAATGACTTAACATCAAGCTAGCAAAATGCATACAGCTATATTTATCAGGTAAACTATCTTATTTCTTCCTTATATTTGTCTTTTTTTTTAATAAATGCATCGAGTCATTCAAAACACAGAAAAACCAGAACGTTTCTCAACAGACTGCTGAAGTCTCAAATCTATCAATCCAACAGTTAATTCTGATATTAAAAACCTTATCCTTAACCCTTGCCACAAAGGTGGCTAGCGGTACCCTGGGCCACATTAGGAGGAATGCTGCCAGCTGGTCAAGGGAGGTGATTCTTCCTTTCTACTCAGACATAGCTTTTATACCTGTCTGTCTTCTAAGAGTGGAAGATATGAATTAATTTATATGCTTGTTTTTTCTACGAAATACGGTACTTCTCACATATCAGAGATTGTGTGTTCTATGACTTTAGAACACTTTAATACCTGTTTCTGGCATCACGTTAACTTCTTCTTAGCCATTTATTTTTAAGTTTTGCAATGTTCAGTTTCCCTTTAGAATGTCCAGCTTTTGGAGTGGACAAGTTCAGTTCTCACTTTAAATATCTACTTTTTTTTTCTGACAGAAAGAATGCATGAAATTTGAAAATTTAAATACCCAGCCCCAAACAAAGCAGAACAGGTATAATTTTAACTATAATATTGTAACAAGCAGTATTGAAAACAGCCACCCACTAAGGTTTAATGAGAAGACGACAATATTGGTATGATACTATTTCCTAGTTTGTTATCCTGCAGCATAAGCTGACACAGTCTTTACTGATGCTGATTCAAAGTAGGTCTGAGAGTAGTTACATACCTCGATTACTCTTTTGCAAGATGAATCTAGGAAAGGCAAGAGCGTGTTATTTACTACTTGATTGACTGAACTTACCCAGACTTTTAGCAAAAAGCCTGATTTTACTCATCATCTGTGTCTATCACCACTATTTTTGTTGGTTGTAAGAGACTGAGAAAAGGTAGCCAAATCATGTATCAATGTTATCAATTGTACATTTTAATTCTGTTTCATTAACCAGAGAATCACAAAATGGTTGAGGTTGGAAGGGACCTCTGGAAGTCATTTGGTCCAACACAACTGCTCAAGCTAGGCCACCTAGAGTTGCTTGCCCAGGACCATGGCCAGACAGCTTTTAAGTATCTCCAAGGATGGAGACCTCACTACCTCCCCGGCCAGCCTGCGCCACTGCTCAGTCACGCTCACAGTAAAAAAATGTTTCCCCATGTTCAGACGGAATCTCCACTATTTCACTTGATGTCCAATGACAGGACATTAGACAATGGGTGTAAGCAGAGCAATGGTGATGATTACCCATTGTTCTGTTGCTGGACACCACTGAAAAGAGCCTGGCCCTATTTTCTTTATACCCTCCCCACCGAATATTTGTACACATGGAGAAGATCCCCCAAGCCTTCCCTTCACCAGGCTAAACAGTTCCAGCTCTCTCAGCCTTCCCTCGTGGGATAGGTGGCCCTTTGCTGGATTCTCTCCAGCATGTCTGTGTCCCTCTCGTACTGCGGAGCTCAGAACTAAACACAGTACTCCAGATGTGGCCTCACCAGTCCTGGTAGTCACAGGTGGTTGCGCAGTAGAACACTGACAGCTTCAGAGAGGAACACTCACAAGCACCAGTCTGCCTTACAGTCTGAAAAGCTGTCTTACTAGATTTCTATGTACTGTTATGTCTGGTGTTAAAAGTTCAGAGACACCTTTCCACGCTATCAAGTTCTGAAAGAAAAGAGGAATCATTTTAAGGTCACGAAGAGAAACAATCCAGTTCAAAGCTCTGTAAAGTTCATTAGAAACAACAGCAAGCATGACTTACAAATTATTCACTAATAGACAGTTGTTTTAAAATTTTCTGGATTTTGAGAACAATTTTGCTTTTTTAAATACAGGCAAAGTGATAAACAGTAACAAGTTTATAAAAATTAGCTTCAAATCTACTTCTTATAAACACTGAAGATGCTTGCAGTGTAGAAGCATTTGAAGCAGATCTCATGAAATATTTAAAAACATGCTTGGGACAGAACCCAAATTTATACCGTATACCCTCGAGAGCTTTCTCACAGGTGCTTAAAAGTGAAAGGTTGGCAGAACCTTTATCTTTCCATTCAACCAATCTCCATTTTTTATTAACTGAGATTAACTGAGATTTATTTGTGTTGTGTTTATTTCCCTACTGAAAGATATTTTTCTAGCAGCAAACAAACTACCAAAGTTCGTTCCGTTTTGTAAGCACTATTATTTTAAATATATTTCTAGGACATTATTTTTTATTTTTTAGCATTCGAAAACTGTAAAGGGCATTCACTTGCTTGCAAGACAAAATTTGAGAAGAGGGCACACAGCCTATTTTCAATGTCAATAAAATGCACTAATCAAATGTTGTCCCAAAAGAACATAACAAATATGTTATTATTTACAAAATTCCAATTGGATAGCTATAAAAACTCACTGTTTTTTTACTGAAATGGAATGAATGACCTGAAACAGAGAAGAGTTTCCCAAAATGAGATTAGGAAATTAGCAGCATACTTTTTTTTTTAAATGCCTTGCCCTTTTAAAAGTTGCTAACTAACATCACATTAACTATCTTGAATCAGGTTATACTTAATGCAAAGGTATTTGAACTATGCAAAAAATACAGAGACTTTTTGTTTAATGGCAAGTGATTCCAATGCCTATTATAACTGATTTTTCCCCAGGTATTCTTCATTTAACTTATACTCATGATTCCTTTAATAAAATTAAATTAATAGAAGCTATTTGGTATGTAATTACAAAGTAGACATACTAAAAACAAGCTAGATACTGAGTCACTGAGGTGTACTTATCTTAAAAATCCCTTTATGTTCATACACTTTACTAGAAACCACTACTAATATTGTTTAGAAAATACTAGAAAACTTAAATTGACAGATGGCTAAACAATCTTTCCATACTAGCTGCATGTCTTATATAGAGAGATTCCAAAAAGATAAGGTGCTTATGTCTGTGTGAAAATTCACAACAGTTCACCAGAATGGCAGAAAAAATAATGTAATACGTAACTTTTTAGAAACGGCAAAACAACAAATAAAAAGCAACAAATAGATTTATTCACACAACTGAAACCAAATGCATAAAGGAAAAAATTATATTAAATCAATCCAAGACAGAATGCCCTAATAATCTTGCTGCTGAACGTGTAGAGAGAGATCACATGCCATTTAGAGTGTACATATAGTTTAATAGACATTATGGCAATAAATAAAAACAATACAATTTTGCTTTGTATAGGCAAAGAAAGAAGCAGCATAAAACAACATATGAAAACATACACACACTTGATAAGATCCCAGTAAAACTTCCCACTAAATACCCCTTTAGGTTCAATACTAAAAATAAGCAGGTGAATTAACAGTCATTAAAATAAAGGCAGAAGCATCATGTCTCTGTAAGGACAAATTTATGGAGGAAGATCACAGAGCTAAATATTGTCATGCTGCTTATACCTTGGCTAAGTGGCAATTAAAAGAAGATGTTACAGTCTGCAAATATTTGAAGGGCATAAGGAAACTGAGATGTAAGAAATAAAAGAGAATAAATTGAGTGATTATCAGGAGAACATTCAGGAAATAAAACGTATCATCAAGGGAAGAGGCCTTCTAAACAATCTACAGGAAACCCCTCAAATTTGGGTATTTGAAAATATTCTACAGAAACAGAAAAAGGTAGCATGGAAAACAATCACAAGACAATAAGGATGAAGACCAGCATAGTTAATACTTTTTTCCTTCCCTCTCTTCCCTCCTCCCATCCCCCCCGCCCCCAATAAAGCAGACTATAATGCAAGTTACGGTTACTATGTCCTTTGAAATAGCATTTCAGTCTTACAGTGCTGGTTTTTAGCATGTCAGCTAATTTTACCCTTCTTCAAAGAAAATACATTTCATGCCTTTAAAAATACAACTCAATTCCAACTCTGTACTGTTTCAATAGTTTGTATCACTGACTCTAAACCTTTTTTACAAAATTAGTATGTAGAGCAAGTCTTTTGGGGAAGTAAATGACGAAAACAAGAAAAACCCTATCTTGTATACGCATAAAAGTTCAAGAGCTCAATGAAAGCACAGGAAGAGATCCGTATGACTCGTGCAGGGCTATGGCCTTGTATGTTTAGAAGTAAGGGACTGGAAATTAAAGCAAATCTCGGAGATCTCTTTTTCCTGGAAGGGACGAAAACTGATGGAAGGGTCAAAAAAAACCATGCCAACACAGTGGTGAGACTGGAGTGTTAGAGAGAAAAAAGACGAAATCCAATAGATGCCTATGTGCCTGATCCAGCTTAAGCACACAAATAGTCCCAGGGATCGAGTGCTTTAAAATGCTTCTGTGTTTTACGCAATCCAGCCTGTATGAGAAGATCAAAAATGAGAAAGCAGAAGGTCTCCTGGAAGAGGCTTTAACAACCACCTCAATTTTGTCTACCATGATTTTGTGTTTCTTTAACATTTTCAGCCTTCGCCTTTTGTGAGTTTGACACTAATCATCACTTAGGATACTGGAAGACTTGACAGACCAAAAAAAAAAAAAAGAGTGGAGAGAAATGGGAATATTCTGCTCACTAAAACATGTTGGCTTTAGCATGATGGTAGTCATGACCACAAATATGAGTAATACACATTTTTCCTACATCAACTGAATTACTACTTCTCAGCTTTACTTCTGATAAAATGCACACATTCCCCAACAAGTGTTTTAAAGCGTACACTTCTAGGTACCAGCACAGAGCTTCTTCAGTCCCTGACTCAGCTACAGCCCTGGAAATCTTTAAGCAGCTCACCTTAATTCTTCCCCACTACCCCGAAGAGCAAAGCTCAAGAAAACAGACACCATCTTCTGGATGTACAGAAGATGGTAGAAGATCCAAAACACACACACACAAAAACACAAAAATCAAAAGCAATGCAACCTGCTAAACAGGAAGCCGCCAGGTTAGGAAAAGCAAGAGGTATTCATATGAGATCTTTTACTCATATGTGTGCTGTAGTGAAAAATCATGGAGAAATGTAATATAAGAGTAAAGAAGAAAAGTGTAGAGAATTCACAGACTGTCCTGGTTTCTGCTGGAATGGAGTTAATTTTCTTCCTAGTAGCTGACATAGTGCTGTGTTTTGGATTTAGTATGTGAACAATCTTGATAACACACTGATGTTTTAGTCCTTGCTAAGTAGTGTTTACTCTAGTCAAGGACTTTTCAGCTTCCCATGCTCTGCCAGGCGCACAAGAAACTGGGAGGGGGCAGAGCCAGAATAGTTGACCCAAATTGACCAAAGGGCTATTTCATACCATATGATGTCATGCTCATTATATAAGCTGCGGGGAGTTGGACGGAGGGCAGAGAACCTCTGCTTGGGAACTGTCTGGGTATCAGTCAGCGTGTGGCGAGCAATTGCACTGTGCATCACTTATTTTGTATATTACTATTATTATTATTATTATCATTTTTATTATTATCCATTCCTTTTCTGTCTTATTAAATTGTCTTTATCTCAACTCACACATTTTATTTTTTTTTCCCCCAATTCTCTCTCCCATCCCACTGGGGCAGCAGGGGAGTGAACGGCTCTGTGATGTTTAGCTGCCACTGGGTTAAGCCACAACACTGATGATAAGGATGAGATAACAAACCAGGGTAAAAGACAAAGAGGTCCTCTGATCAGAACAACATTTATTTCAGCTGATGTTTCATTAACATGGCAAAACTTCGACTGTCCCTCTCCTAGCATATATAGTTCTGCCCCTTTTTGAGGAGGGTAAACAAATGCAAAAGCTAACACACCAACAACTTACCCATCAAAGCTGAAAATCTTTAGAAAACGTCTCTGATGGCAAACTGTAGAGTGCACACTGAGCACAAATTTTCTTTTCCAATATCTGTATCATCAAAAGGCTCAAAAATCAACTGAGTTTACAGTTCCAAACTAGGAATAAAGAGCATAAACTTAATTTGATAGCAGCAGGGTCCTAAAGACTGAGTGAAGAATAGAGGAAAGGTCATTCAGCTTGCAAATCTAGGTTTCCACTGTAGAGAAAGACCAGCAGGTACTTAAGGCTAGATGTGCAACACAGTCTCAACCCAGATGCACATCTGGATTAGGAGTCTGGGTGTACTATTACTTTCCCAGAGCAGTACTGCTAATGACACAAGAGCTGATCTATCTAGCTGAAAATTACCAAATTTATAATTTGGTAGTAACATTTTTCTGTTTCACTTTGTTTTATTTTGACTAAGAACAGTGACTGAGTATTACAGATGTTGTCACTTGACAAGCAAGTAGGAAGTGCCCCACTATGTGAGATTCATGCTTTCAAGTTAACCCCACTTCATCTAAAAAAAGAAACATCTCTGTGACAGATGAGCTGCCTTCCGTTTCTTCCATTTCCATTCATCTACCAATGTTCTTTCATTCATTCAGTGCCAGATGTGTCATACAACTACCAGTTAAAGGTAAGGATGAATCACTGAGCCTATACAAATTCAGGCAGAACATGCAAAGTAACTCACTGCCAAGTGTCCTAATCCCTTGCTGCTTTCCTGTGCGATGTGGTGGATTCCCTGTCCTCTGCCTTTCTCATTCCACATTGGAGACTTCACTTCCATGCAGAGACTGAAACTGTCAAATAGCATTTAGTTAAGGTTGTTCTAGAAAAGATGTGATAGGACTCTCTCCCTCTAACACACAACTCAGGTGAAATGGAGAAACTACTTCTGAGATTTTTTCCCACTTTCTTAACTTAGTCAAAAGCAAAAATGCAGAAAATATGATTCACCAAAATGTACAGGCATTTCAAATACACATTCATCCCTATGAGTGTGCAATGTCCTCCCACGCCATGTAACCCAAGCACTCTATGTTACATATGTGAAACAAAACAAAGCCATAAATAAACTTGCAACAACACCAAAAGTCATAAAAATTAAATTGTCAAAATTAAATATTTCAGAAATCTTTTGCACCATACTGAGGTGTTCTGAACCTGCTACACAAGTAATGATGTATATAATGATGATGATTCCATGCAGATAATCCCTTCAATGGTTTCTAGATGGGAGAAATCACATGCTGCATACTAAAATATTCTAAATATTGCCAAATATGTTATTCCGCAATGCACTTGGAAGCTGTCACACATATAAATATTATCCTCCATAGCAATATATTAAAGTAACAGAAAAATACATGTTGTTCAGAGCAACCATGCTTTTCCCCCCCAAGAAAAAAGCTGAAGTTGATCTGAATCACAAGAGAGACACAAAGAAAGGGGCAGAAAAACTTATTGAGATCCTCTGAACAGCCACAGGAGAACGTAAGTCAAAGATGATGAACAAACCTATGAAAAAGGCAGTACTCTCTTGATAACAAACTTTTTATTCTTGCCCTGGTTTATCCCTTTGATTATCAATAGTTCTTACTTAATAAAGGCAAAAGTTTCCCTTTTGCATGAACCATTCTTCTTCCCTTCCTTCTACTTTGTTAGCAAAAATCACAGGATAACTTTCCTACCACGACAGGATAGAGCAAGAGGGCAGATAAGAGATGATAAACAAAAATAATGTAGAATGAAGAATTTACTAAAAGACATTAAAAGCTGGGTCCAGTATATTGTCAGGAATTGTTCTTCCTGAGCCACTGGATGCAGAAAATTAATGATTAGTAGCGTAACAGTCACACCAAGAGTAAGAAAACCAGTTCAGAGATCTGAACCTATGAAGATCTAACACTGAAAATCCTTGTTAAGAAATGAAATTTGGCATCTGTGCGGTTACACCCCTGCAGGCAATCAATTGGCCTGAATACATTCCAGTCATTGACTACCTAACTTAGTTAAGAAATTACATCAGAGGTGGTGACACAATCACTCCCTATTAATTAGATATATGAGGAAACAGTGACAGCAAATAATTTTTCATAAAACCATTAGCAAATTATGTCTAGGGACACCAGTAAGTAAAAGCTTCTAATCCTGTGATCTAATAGATTGATACTGTCTCCTCAAAGGAAAAGGTGTAAGTCGCATAATTTATGATACTTGACACAAGAATGGAAAGGGACTAGAAAAATATAATGCAAGCAACAATATTATGACCCTGCTTAGCTGACATCATCAGATGATTGCAGCTCTAAGTTCAGGGTGTTGGGTGGAGGAATGAACAAGCACTCTTCTGTCCTTACTCCTGCCTTCTTCAGAAACCCAAACTTTGTTCTTCTGACAGCTTTAATAATGGCCAAGTATTTGCCCTTTGTATTGTACAACTGAAGGGGTCAGCAGTGGTACCTCCTCAGCAAACGAATCTCTTATTACAAATTTATATTCATGTTTTAAAAGTAACCAGCTCAAATTTGTGCTCTGTTCTTCTACTGTACAGTTCTTGTATTGTTACGGAGAATTTGTAGTAGAGTAAACCATTGTAGTTTTGTGGCACTTCTCGATGTCACCAAGAGCAATTCTTTGACGTTTAAAGGTATAAAAAAAATCCCAAGTAGCAAAAATTAAAAGGAAAAAAAGGCCAAACTAAACAAAACCAGAAAAAAGATGGTATTTTCTTTCTCACACTACACCATCCTAATGTTAACATTAGCATTGCATTGGCCTGAAAATAAGGCAAGATTACATTTCATAAGTGTAGAGCTAAAAATCCAGTCCACCTAATTCTCTTTATACCTGGATAACATTAAGTGCACTTTTACCAGGATGGTACTGTTAGGACTTACAAAGGCACTGCACTGCAGTGCAGCAGGCATTCTACAGAGCTCAACACAGGTACTTCTGTTTCCCCTTTTACCTTCTGCCCAAGTAAAGTGAAAGTCTCACTACATTTCAGGCCACATACAAGATAACATAGAACTTTTGCTTCATATTGACTAGAATTCATGTAATTCAGAATACATTATTTCGTGCCCAGACCTTTCTCAACATAAGCCCATTTTCCTTGAGTGCAGCTCAATTAACATTATAGCTATACTTTTCCTGTTATGTATCTTAATAAAGACTTCCTTTCAATTTTGCATCTTTATTAATTTTCCCCAAAGAAAAAAAATGGTCTTTTAAAATTTTAATTTCAAATCATTAATTCCCAAAATCCCTTTACCTAATCTACCTCTATTTATTTAGAGCAATACTAGCTGTAAGATAGAACATAGGAGCTATACTCACACCTTCAAGAAAATGTAAAGTTTCAAAATCGTCTCTCAAAAGATCACAAAAGGAAAAATTAAGGCCTATCATAATGGGCTCTTAATTCAGTTCTGAGGCATATGCATTAATATACCTTCCCAAATTACATTAACTATGACCCCCATGATGTCCAATTCAATCTATACAGAGCAGTGATTATATTCATGGAATGAGCAGGTATTCAAGATTTCATGTTACCCCTGTATTTATGTCAAGAATTCATGCTTTATTTACTACACACCATTCAAACGCTTTCCTGAGTACCTGACTTGCTAATTTTCTCACGAGTACTCAATACTGCCATGTGGTACCAATTCAGAAGCAAATATGTATTGTACGTCATACACTTATGTCATAGGCAATCACATTATTCTTATTTTACACAACAGGAACTGAGAAAACCAGCTAGGTCTGGATGAAGTTCTGGAAGATAAAGGCCTGAGAAGGTGTATTTGTGGATGAATAAAGTATACTGAAAAACTTAGCAGAGGTCACTGTTCATGTTCAGACCTCTCGCAGATAGGGACTTATGAGCTTAGCCTGGAGTCAGGTTACAGGCCTGGAGGAAGTTTTGTTTGTTGCTGAATCCAGTAAAATTTGCTAGTTTAGGAAAAAAAGTGATGCAGGAAGGGAAGACCAGTTTATCATTTATTCTGGCTCAGGTATGGCTTTCTCTTAATCCTAATGTTATGTTCACTGCTGGGTGCAGTAAAGTCTGATACTGCAGGATAAGGATTAGTTGGGAAAGATGAAAAACAGCTGTATTTTGCGATAATCTGGGTACGTGTCTCCAGGCTAATATTAGCCTATTACCACTAAAGCTGTATATTGAAGAAGCCTCAGTAATTTATTTTCTTACTGGAACATAAACACCACAGAAGATGAGGAAATGCAGGCAAGAAGGGTAAAAGCGGGGGCAAGATGTCCCTTTTACTTCCTCCAAAACATCTCCACAGCACCAAAGCTTCTTCATTTAGTTATCCTTTCAGTACTTTTTCCTTTAATTTGTAGGTTGTGGGCTTTTCATTGGCAACAGTTGTTTTCCTAACATATTGTGGTGATTTTGGCTGGGACAGAGCTAATTTTCTTCATAGTAGGTAGTATGGGGCTATGTTTTGGATTTGTGCTGAAAACAGTGTCGATAATACAGGGACGTTTTTCATCATTGCTGGGCAGTGCTTACACAGCGTCAAGGCCTTTTCTGCTCCTCACACCACCCCACCAGCGAGTGGGCTGGGGGTGCACAGGAAGCTGGGAGGGGGACACAGCCAGGAGAACTGACCCCAGCTGATCAAAGGGATATTCCATACCATATGGAATCCTCAGCATATAAAGCTGGGGGAAGAAGAAGGAAGGGGGAACGTTCAGAGTGATGGCGTTTGTCTTCCCAAGTAACCGTTACACGTGATGGAGCCCTGCTTTCCTGGAGATGGCTGATCACCTGTCTGCTGATGGGAAGGAGTGAATGAATTCCTTGGTTTGCTTTGCTTGCGTGCGCAGCTTTTGCTTTACCTATTAAACTGTCTTTATCTCAACCCACAAGTTTTCTCACTTTTACTCTTCCAATTCTCTCCCCTACCCCACTGAGGGGGGAGTAAGCGAGCGGCTGTGTGGTGCTTAGTTGTGGGCTAGGGTTAAACCACGACACATACCTCAAAATCTAAATATACTACTCAGAAAAGCCATTTAGCTCTTATACTTTGATGCCCAATAGGAGAAGACTACCATAAAAATCGTACACTAATTTCACTGTTTGATAAAATCAAATTCAAAGGTTTTTAAAGGATGATTTATCCATATTCACTTCTCTTCACAGTTCTTATAAACAACTGATCATGATTTTTCTCCTTTTTACTTCAGCACTACTTTTCTACTTTGTACTTCTGAAACTTTCAGTTGCAGAAACTGTTGACAAGCAGCTCTTTCATTTGGACCAATCTAAAGCCTGCTTGAATTATCAGGAAATTTTCCATCGACAGCATGGAATGTGAATACTAACAACAACCTGATTCTTCTAATTAAGTTGAAATTGGTTTAAAAAGATGTTCTTAATGTACTGAAAGCCTTGCAAGAGGCCAAAATAGTGGAGAATATAAGAAACATATCACATGTTGGGTAAACATGGATTATTGAAGCACGAGAAATCCTCAGCTTTTTAGTTTTCTGAAGAGTCATAAACTTCTTTTTTTTCTCTGCCGGTAACCTATTTCAGGTTTAGCTATTTACATTCTAATCTATCCATCCTTCTTTAGGATCATTTAGTGCTGTCATGTGGTAGTTGGAAAGCACCACTAAGAATAAATTTTACTATGAAATATGAACTTGTATTTCTATAATGCAAATACAACTCATGTAATGGTTAAAATTTAAAAATACCATCAAATGAATGGGCTTAAATTAAAAAAAAAAAAATATCCAAGTAAAAATGCCATAAAGAGTTAAATCAAAGTTACATAGCACAGCTAGCATCAGGATATTACTAGCAGTTTAAATTAGAGGTAGTCCCAATCCTAACACCGAGTACTTTAAATATATTATTTTGACTCACACACCTGAAAATCTTGACTTTCACTTGAGATGGTAAATGACCCTGAAATTTGGGGGGGAAAGCTCTTAAAATTTTAATTCTATAGGACCACACATAAAATTTTAAGGATTATAAATTATTGAACAGATAGCAGAACTATTCTTCTGCAATCATTAACTTCAGATTTCTTTTCAGGCTGTCAAGTCATTTGATAACAGGCATCTTGTAAACAGGCATTTGGAAAACTACTGCAAAACATGGCATAACTCACTTTGTAAAAATTAGAAAGTGCTAACTAAGACACTGTATTTATTTTACACTACATTTCTCTACAATTGTAGAGTGAGTGTATTTTAACAGAGACTCTGTATTGAGTGGAAATACAACCATAATTCTGTCACAAGATCAAGCTGAAACTAAAATGACAAAAACATTTTTGTTAAAAGAGTATGTGCTGACACTAAAGAGATTTTTCAAGATTAAAATTGTCTCTGCACATCTACACTGCAGTTTGTTTGATGGTATGAACCACAGCACCTAACCAGTTGCTACTAATGAACATCATAATCACTATAATCAAACAAACAAAGCAACCGCAAATTAGGAAAGAATTACACTACCATTTAGAAAGTACTACCATGTTCTAAATGAGTAATTATATTTAGAGATTGTAAATAAGCTTGAGGTTGCCCTAAAAGGATGATTTTTTTGATTATGGTGCCTGTAAAATCATTATTTGATCTTATGGATGCTACAGAAATAGTTCTGTATTTGCCACAGATGCATTTTACCAATTTTATTCAATCCACAGCCTACTTCATGCAGTCCATCTCATTGCTAAAAGGAAAAGGAAGAATCTGTTTCACTAATGCTCCAGTCCTATTTTTTCTACACGCTAATTTATTTCAAAGGAATAGCTTGCCAACTGATGTCAGGGGAAAAAAAAAGCAATAGTCACTTAGCCCAAATCATCAAAGAATTATCATATAAATACTTTTACTTATACTGACTTTTTCATCATGATGTTACAATAGATGTACAATATAACACTGGCATAAAACCAAAGTAACAACTTGCTATAGGTGCACAGTTTGGGCTTAGAAACTTGTAGTTATTTCAATGGAAAAATAAGACGTTGTCATGTTAATTTACTTCTAAATGTATTTTTTCTATTATGTTATGTACGTTATGTAGTATTGTCAACAATGGATAGTGGAGCAAAAGGAAGTATTTCTGGTTTATATCTCAGCCTGGTGCCACACTTTTCTCATAAAGGAGTTTGTCTATCTGTTCTAAAGAAAAGAAAGGAAGCTTGTTATGTTCCAAAACATTCTTTTCCCATAACTACTTTATAAGCTCACTTTTACTTAATGGAAAAGTGCTTTTATTGAAGGATTATTTTGGGGAGGGAGGTGGCAGAAACAGGAAAGAAGGTGGGTGAGAAGGGAACAACATAATTATCACCAAATAAATTCTAATAGACTTGTTCTTTTAGATTAATGAAATTCAACCAGATAGAAAGGTGTAGTCAGCGAGCAGAACAACTAAAGATTTAATGTTGTAAGAGGATCTATTTCAAATGTGCCAATGTTTGTTTTGCTATTAGTTGTAACCTGCTAATTTGTTATGACATGTGTAAGTCTCAAGCTAAGACATCCTTCTTAAGAAAAGCTGTGGGCCTTTACTGTTCACGAGGAATATCAAGGTTATTGTCCAGCTCAAATAGAAAAAGAGAGCTTCCATCAACAGATGTCAAAACAGATAAGCACAGATTTGACATGCACTTGTAGAACTATCACCTGCTATCAGTGCTGCAATGACAGCTTTATGGAAAGAATATCAACGAATTTCATCATGTTCTGCACTCCAAATATTGCTCAATTGAATGTGATAAATATATCTCTTTCTGCCACATAGTAGGTGTCTATTGCTGTAATGTTATTTGTATAATGATGTGACTATAAGTCCACAGATTCTTTTCTTTCTGCGTAGGTATATCCATATTCCATTTAAGCACATTACCGTAAAAATTTCCAGTGAAAGTATACATTTTTAATTGATGTTATAGATGTGACAGGAGGAAAGAAGATGGGAATGCACTGCAATGAAAAAACATTCACTTCCCCTATGATGAGTAAGATGGAGATATCTGATAACACAAATTTTCTATGGTTTCAAGATGTCTACAGCAAAGGTTTGTCTTTATGAACTGCTGTTTAAAATAAACAGGCATTGCAACAGCAACTATTCAGATCCTTCCAGTGTCTGGTAGGGTATCACTCTATTAAAATTCACATTATTTGTAACTAAAGTAAAATGTGTTCACACTGCTTAAGATAACACAGGTGCAAGGAGAACATGCAAAAGAAAAAGATATCCTGACAAAATACCAGGGAAAAAAACAAAGCCTAGATGCAGGTAGACAAAAGTCTGCAATGATTTCTTCCCAAATGTAAAAGGCCCTGTGAGGGCAGAAGGGAGGGAGGGAAGAAAACAGGGAGGAAGAATTATTTCTATTTAAGATTATACAGAATCATTTAGTTTGGTCTGACTTCCTGTTTAATCAGATCTTTCTTTTACATGTGTTGACCGCTGCCTCTCGCCTGTATTTTTGACATGTTCTAGATCTCCTTGAGTGTCTTGGTAACAATCAGTTCCACTAAAGTTATTATTGGTTCCTTCTAGATTTTCTTGCAATTATTTGTACAGAGACAGTGATACCACCACAAGGATCACAGCTGTCATTTATCAGCCTTTTTAATACACTTTACAGCTTGCCCTAGGTCTATTTTTGAACAAAGGAATTCCCCCATGAAATCCTCAAAGCACAGCTAGCATAAAGTATCTTTTAGGTCTTCTGTTCCTTCACGTGTCAAGACTTCTCACTGTTTACCACTATGATCTTTAGAAAATATCCCTAAAATGGACTTTCAAAATAATCTCTTAACAACTTTTGAAAGTGTTAAATTCTCAATTAAACAATTAAAAATCTCTTAGTTAAGTATATCAGTTTTCAAACAAAAGTTACTTAAACAATAGACACAGTCAAAAGAAACAGCCCTGTATTCTCCTCAAGCAAATAAGCCATTAGTTCTGAAAGGAAGAGAAATTATAACACAAAAATTCCCGTGCCTTTCATTAGTAAATGTTTACTTCCTTGTGGATTGTCTGATGTCTAACAGAATAGCTGCCTTTTCCTCTGCAGGGCACAGACATTGGTCTCTCTGCTCTACTGACACAGAACCTAAATATCTTTACAACTTGCACCACTAAGAATAAAAATGGCTAACAGGATCAAAAGTTACCAATGCAGAGTAGAGGAGGATATTGATACAAAGGGCAAGTTTGCCAGCTTCATTTAAGAAACCTGACCAAAAATTACAAAGGCATTCCTATCATTATACAGAAGGAGGAAACTTTTAAACCACTTTTACTGGGAAAATAAAATTCTGTCTTGACAAATACAGAAAGGTACTTGGTTTCACAAACACACACTATTTATTAATAGGCATTATCCTTCATGTAAGTCAGAGTACAAAAACAAGTCTTTCATTATCTTTTTTTAAAACGTACATGGATAGGAAACATGAGAAATTACATACATATTCATCATTATTAATTACGATTAGCAAGTTTTACTACTGTGTTTCTATATAATATTATGTAAAGAACTATTTGACTGCCTTTGACTAGAAACTTCCCCAACATGGTATTTAGATAACTTGATGTATCTTTTCTGTTCAAAATTGCACTATTAATAGAGCTGACATTCACCCTTTAACAAAGGATATTCCTATACTAAGCTTCATGGTTTACCAAGAGCAAGAATATTGAACAAGATCTATGTCTCTCTTAATCAGAGCACTGAACTGAACTGTTCAACTTGCTATTTAATATTTCAGCCTTCCCTGGACAATAACATGCATAAAATAAATTATTTACAAATGGATATATAACTGGAGAGAAAAATCAGGAACTCAAAGTAGCTGCCAGAGACACTTTTAATACAGTACAATAGTTGGTCTAGTCCTAGTTTATTTGTTATGTTTCGAAAAATAAATGTCTTGCTGAGTTTCCTATCATCAGTGTATAGTGGAGAATGGAATTGGTTCAGCACCACAAAGAAAAAGAAGAGCAATGCAGTCTTTTGATTGCAGAGGATAATCTATAAACACAAGGAACAAAGTTGACCCTCGATGTGATCTCTGTTCACCTCTGACAAGGGATGGCAATCTAGAGATAATCGTTACAGGGTACAAAACAGCTTTTAGGAAAGGTTCCTAAAGGAAATCATTCTTCTATTCAGCCACGTTGCTATAGAAACAGAACCAATCAAGCCTGTTCACAAAGGCTTTTTTATGTCAACTTCTGTTAGCAAACTCATATAAAAAGTAGAACTCAAACTAAATTAACACGACAGTCATTAAGCTATTAAGACAGGTAAAAGAAGGAAACCATTTACAAACAAATGTATCACATCTTGCCTCTTAAATACACAGCTTTTAAGGTGTAAATCAGCTTATTCCAAGGCTTTACTGCCTACTGCTATAGTTCACTGTCTTGTATTTTCATGTAATCTGAGAGGATGCAATTTATTTACAGTGTTGTCCCCAAATTCACTGGGTCACAAGCTAGACATTTTTTCTCCAGTTTCCTCCTCCCAACCATTAAAGCAAGGCTGTATCATATCCCATCATCCTTGTAAACTGCATTCCTTCAGAATACATCTTTCATCAAAAGACTTCAGCTAAAAAAAATATACTTACTGAGGAAGTTTACATCTCCCTATCATGTCTTTAAAGTATTGATTCTGCAAAAAGCTCACAGCAGCTATTACCACTACATAAATTAAAAGGGCACTTAATGAAAATGGATTTCCAAATTAAAACATGGCAAATTTCCCGTAACTCCCCACCTAGCGTACAAAAGATATTATGGGCAGCAGAATCTGGATCTCGATATCTAACATCAGAGATGAGTTTTGTGTCTGCAGCATTCTTGAATGATGATTAAAATTCATTCAGGATTAATACTAAATTGCAGATTTCATGTTGCTGTACAGACTGCTGCACATTAAAGGAAAAGGTTTGCTAAAGACAGCCAAAATCTCTGTCTCCTTTGAACTGCCAGTCCCATCTAGTTGTCTCATCCTAGTTTGACTCAAAAAATACTAACAGAACTATTTTAGTTCAGGTCTCTTAAAGAACAAACTACCTTTACACTATCAAAATACACTCCAGGATTTCCCTTTCCATTCCCTTCACCCAATCCAAAAAGTTTGAACAGTTATCACCATGAGTAGCATACCAAAACAGAGAGACTTTAGGCAAATCCTAAATTCTTTGTTGGTTTTTAACACCAAAAATTTAATTAATTTTTTTGAAATTAACTTAATTGCATTTCTTTTGAGTTATAAAAGATTGAGTTTCATGCTCCTGGTATGACTTAAACAAAGCGCAAACCTGAAGCAGATTCACCCACACACCAAATGAATGCCCTGCTCCCAGTAGGATAAGGCTCTTCACACTGGGTCGTTTTCTGAAAAACGTCTAAAATTACTGATTTAGTATTTGTATTTCATTTCTGTAATGTTTAAAAAAAAAAAAAAACCACCAGTACAAGGAAAATATTCCCATTCTTCAGCAATATTTATAAATACCAGGAATGTCCTGGATCATTTAAAATTTATAAAACTCTGGGAGTTACTTTGTTTCAGAAATTTTTTAGGGTTTTTTTTTTGTTTCCAGGGAACACCAGAAAACTGAGGTTCATCAGTTACGAAGCAATTTTTAAAGTAGGTTTAATAATGTGTTGCTTTTCTCAACAAGGACTCAATTCAAGCAGAAGTCAACAGACTTCGTAATCTGTAGGTCATTTGCAGTGATTTCCATGTTTATATGTGAAATCTATAAATTACAGTTTGCTGTTTCTGACTTTGAAACAGGTTATCTAATGGACTGTTTAAATTGTGAGAAGGATGAACCTACTAATTCTACTACTAAGGATGCTGTTCAGAATATCTGGAGTTCCAAACATGTTTTATATTATTACAGCTCCAGAATCCCCCAAACCCCACAAAAACAAACCTGGGGTCATGTCTCCTTTTCCTGTTGGCAGGATGGAGCTCAGATTCTGTCATTTATACTAAAGCTTCAGCTCTACATCAGAAACTGACAGCTGAGTCTCAGTGACCCCGACAGTTCAGAGTACTTTGCTTACCCAGTCCAGGGCAGTCTAGAAGTAAAAAGATAAGGCTTTGAATTCAACTATATTTTTACAACTTAAAATGTATTTGTCTAGTTTTATAAATAACATGGTAATTTACAAATGGTGTAAAAGGAATAGAGGTAGAGTCCTTTGCCCAAAAGTTTACAAAGATATAGGTAAATTAGAGCTTATACTATCATATCGTTTATTATTTTAAAAAAAGAAAAATTTTCTAACCTCATACTCTCAAGATAACTCTGATCCCCAAATAAAGTCTACCAATAGCTGAATTACTCAGGGCACTCCCCAATCCCTTAGTCAATGTTCCCACAACAGTTTTTTTTCCCATGACTCCCACTATGGGACTAGGTTTCTCCTGGAAAACAAGCAGGCCTCTTTCCTTTACACAAATAATGGTTTCCTTGCAAATATTCCCTTTCCTATTCTGCTCTCCCTTGCCTTACAGTGGTCTTGGACTTACCAACACCCTTCAAATTGTAAACTGGCCAGCGCTCAAAAGCCTTTCCTTTGCTATGTGAAATTCAGTCAACCATTCTGTTGCAAAGAAATATGCAGAAGTATGTGCTGATTTTGATGATGCTTGTACTTCAGATGAAACAGAAATTGTTTAATGAATTCAAAAATTCACCTAGCCCTGGACTACACCCAGTGATATTATAAATACCTAGCTTTTCCTTCATCCTTTCTACCAACTTCCAGCTCGTGACACAAACAGAAGAGAAGAAGAAAGTGGAGAAAAGCTTTTTCCATCAAAACTTACATATTGCTTCTCAAGAATAGTTTGCCATTAAAATCTATAATTAAATATCTTGGAAACATTTGAAACAGTTCACATTTGATTTTCAGAAGAAGAATTTAAGAATCATACAGAATCAAATATACACATAAAAATACACTGATGACAGCATAAAAGACATGTGTGAGACTGGAGACAGGAAAGAAGAGTACCTGCAGATCACAGTTTCTGAATAGGAGAATATCTAACAGTCTCTGATACCCAGGAATAATTTGGTGGTTGTTACTTACAAGGTTAAGAGTGTTCTCCAGATTATCAGCCAATATTTGTAAATGTCATCAATAATTTAAAAAATACTGAGAATAACTTTCAAAATGTATTATGTTTAAATATTTCAAATAAGCTAACTGTGCAAAGAGGAAGACCTTTTAGTGCAAGGAACATTTTCACAAAATTGCAGTCTCATCTGATGACTCTGTATATATGAGTGGCAGGCAGGAAGAGCATCAGCTCTTTTTGCTTTCAGGTCTATGTAGACAGCAATTATTTATGGTTTGGAACTTTAATTATTTTCTGATTGCACAGGGTTTGATTTGCCAGTAAAACAGCCATTTAAATTGTGTTCTTAATGGTCATCTGCTCCAGCAGCTAACAAAGCAGCTACACTTTGTTGGAAAACACTGTCCCAACAACTCTGTTCTAATGAGCTTAGTTAATCTAAAACCTCTGAGGACTGTGCTCTCTCTAGAAGTTTAGTTCTATGTTCCTTAATCGTTTGCAGTAAAATCCTCCAAGGAATCTGAGGACTGCGTCCAATCCCTCTATGACCCACAGAACCAAAATTAATCAGTTACATTACTCTTCACTTGGGTTTGTGCACAACAAAAGCAGATGGAGCGTTATTTCTCTAACGCTTTCATTTTGTTCCTTTTTAAAATTATGTGCTTTGGAAACGTGTTTGTCAAAATCTTACCTGTAACAATTGAGCCAAATTTCCTTTGATATGGCAGAAATACTCCACTCAAGTATTCTATTTGTCTTAATTCAGACGACAATGCCTAAAACTGACTGGGTCCTATGATATTTTTGCAAAAACTATCCCTAATGATGATGTAAAAAAGCAACAACTCTGGAATAGCCTGTTACACTTGTGAAAGCTTCCATAAAATTATTTTATTTCATTATTTACAGTACTGAGATAAAACATGCTCACAAATGTTGGCAGTTGTTAGAAGAGGCAAAACCTGCTAGATGACTGCCTGAATCTTCACTTTTTAATGCCAAATTCTTCAAAAATCTCAAGTCTTCTGTTACAATAAAGACTTCAGTAAGAGGTCTGAGTATAGCTAACATTTCAGATACTTGTTTAGCTTACACACCTCATCTCTTCTAATTTGTCTAAACTACAGCTGACATTTACATGGATAAAGTAGCATGTGGCTACAAGTTTGCTCAGTCATTTCTTTGTTGTTAATAACAGCGGTAAGGTTGGTTTACTACATTTGTTAACACTTGTTTTTGTTTGTCCTTTTCAGGTAAAACCCCACCTGGAAGTGCCATGCTAAAATTCTGTTATCTGGAAGACAAAGGTTGGACTGAAAAAAGAAAGTGTAGGTTTGAATTCTGTTCTTCCTAGAGGTTTCCCCATCTTCAGAACTGTCAGCTCTACAAGCATCCATACACGTCTACATGCATCAGACACCAACAGAAAACATTTGTAAAACAGTTCATTGATAAAAAACTGTCACATACACAAATTATGTCCTTTCTGACCCTTTGCTCCTAGGTACGCTCAGAGTTATCAACTAATGCAAGTTTTGAATGACTGTCCTGACTGTCTCAGCGGTAATGTTTCTTTTACCAAACTATGTCAGATGTATGTTTCTTTTACTAAAATATGTTCCCATTTGCTGGGAAGTTCTTTTTTTTTTTTTTTAATCATTAACAAAGCAGAACAACCATGTTATGTTTTTGTAGTAAGAGTAAAATTTACCCCAAAACATATCGATCATAAAATAGCTCTTGCTTGGACAGCCCACTGGCCCATTTTGTCTTCCTTTCTCCCACAAGAATGTCTTCATTCCCCTGACCTGCTGACTGCAGGGACAATCACAAGAGTAATGACATATCTGTGAAAATCCATTGTGTAGTCGGAGGAGAATTAAGCCAGCATTTCCTGCTTCTGTCTCTGAAAGAACATTGACAAGCAGCAGTAAAGATGGAAGTTCAGCTTTTAAGTCAAACAAGCGTAGATATACCAATGCAAGACAGAAGTCCTACTAGGATTAAGAATGTGTCTGAATCACAGCAAAACTTTCCTCAGCTCCCCTTGGACCATTGTTCTAAATTTCAGATCTCCTGCTCTACAAAAATAATGTCTCAGTTCAAGGTCAGGTTCATTCATTATTGTACTGGGTCTGCCTGGGATGGAGAGAGAGAGTCATTTTCTTCACAGCAGACCATATAGTGCTGTGGTTTGGACCTGTGACTAAAACAGTGTTGGTAATAGACTTGTGGTCTGGCTCTTGATGAGCCACACTTGCACAGCATCAAGACTTTTTCTTTTCCCCTCTTTGTCCTGCAGCAAGTAGATCAGGATGGCCAAGAAGGTGGAAGGAAAGACAGCAGGGACAGCTGACCTCAACTGACTAAGGGATACTCCATGCCATATAACTTCACGCTCAGCAATAAAAATTGAGGGGAGGGTTTTTTGGGGGGAGGTAGCCATTGCTCAAAGACTGGCTGGGCATCAGTATACTTGTGGAAGGTGGTGAGTGATTGCCTTTGCACTGCTTGTTTTTTTCTTCCTATTCCCTTCACTTACTAAACTGTCTTTATCTTGACACACAAGTTTTCTCACTTTAACTCTTCCTATTCTCTCCCCCCAGATCACTGGTGGTGCAGAAGAGTGAGAGAGCAGCTGTTCGATGCTTAACTGCTGGCCAGGGTCAACCATCAACCCCTTCCACTATAAAGTCCAATAAAACTTCACGGGGGTGGGGGACGGGGACGGGACCCAAACAAAAAACCAAACAAACCAAAACTGCACCCTTCAGAAATTAAAAAACCTACCACTGTAAAATATAGTTTTCGAATCAGTGTTTACTGAAGCCAACAGTTTTTCCTTGAGAGCTCAAAGAAATAATTCAAGGTAGAAGTCAACATTCTGTTACACAAAAGAAGTAAATTAAGTGAACTAACATTTTGGAAATGACAGAATCTAGATCCCATTTAGCTGAATATGACAAGGCAAATATCAAACTTACACGATAAGCCTGGCAGTAAGTTAGCTTTGCTAGAAATGAAGACCCCTACGGAGTCTGCTTTCTAGTATCACACAAGATGACGTCAATGTGAGTGTAGAACTGCACTGTAATGCAAATACTGCTTGCATCTTCTCCTTTTTTCCATGAGAGAAAACACAAAACCTGCAGCTAAATTATATATAATGATGCACTTCATCAACACAATTGGACTTTGTTACTGACAGTGAGACTTGAGTGAGTGAATTGTGAGGATGGACACTTCAGCAAAAGCACTGCTGATTCAAAGGAACAGAAAGAAAAAAACTGTTCATAAGGTCTTTGTACACACAAAGGATTTCTACAAAAAGCAAATGAAAGCAAAGATTTCATCAAAATTGAAAGTGATATTATATATGATGTGGAAGCATTAAACATCTTCTGTGGGTTCTCTATTGCATAAAGAGCTGAGGAAGTAAAGAAACTACCTTGATTATATTATATATTATTTCTATTTCTAAAGCTATTATCATTTGTTCACATCACAGATGAACTTTCAGTAACAGTTATAGTCCTTTCCAAACAAAATGATAAATGTAACCCCATTTCTGAAAACTCTTCTCTGAGTGAAGACTCAATACAAACAGCTAGTGCTTTTGAATACATAATGCTTTTCTTGCATATTTCCATGACCCAAGACATCATACCAACCAACATGCTTGAAAGCAATGCCATGTATACTATGGAATTAAATGCATGACAAGATGCAAAGGCTACAAATTACTTTCAAATCCCAGCTAGGTAACAAATATTTTGGTTCTCAAGTTAATCCAAAAACAAAGATGCTACCGGCTGCAAACTAGGAACCAGATTCTCAAGTAACTGAAGCATCTGAAAGAGGACAGTAAGTATTTGAAGAAACCCATTTTAATCAGAGATAATCTCTCCCAATTTCTTAGGTGTTGGACCACAGAACAAAGAACAGAGAAATTTATTTCATATATGCTGAGGCAATAGTTAATAATTCAAGCTGATTGTGAAGAGCTGACAGAAAATGACATATACATGCTTGTCATGAACTGTGTAGGATTCTGAATATTTTAATGAACCACCAGAAAATATGCAATAAGTAGCATTGAAAATTAACATAAGAAACTAATCAAATTACTTAAAACAAAACACTTTAATGTGATTTCCAAAGCCTCTTGTAAAAATGAAAACTCTTTAAACAGCTGATAGAGATGAAACGGTTGCTTTTTAATGAAAAAGAACACAGTGTAAAGCTGCTCCTTCAGAATTAATGCAAGTGAATGCAATCAGATTTCCAAAGAAACTAAGAAATATATTATTTCATTATTTATAATGAAAAAAATTGGCTTCCTTATTCATCTGTGATTCCAAAAGTGGAAAGAAATGTCACCAACTAATGGCTAACAAAAGTGTTTCAGGTTTTGCCCATTGCCTCTGGTCCTGCCACTAGGCACAAATGAAAAGAACCTGACTCCATCATCTTTGCAACCTCCCTTCAGGTATTTATATACATTGGCAAGATCCTCCTGAGCCTTCTCTTCAGGCTAAACAGTTCCAGGTCTCCAACTTTTTCTTGTATGAGAGATGCTCTAGCCCCAGCACTATTAGTGCCCCTTTACTGGATTCTCTCCAGTATGCCCATGTCTCTTTTGCTTTGGGGACCCCAGAACTGGATAGAGTACTCCAGGTATGGCCTCACCAGTGCTAAGGAGAGAGGAGGGATCATGTCTCTTGACCTGCTGGCAGCACTCTTCCTAATGCAACTCAGGATACTGTGAGCCTTCTTTGCAGCAAGGGCACACTGCCGGCTATGTTCAGCTTGGTGTCCACTGGGTCCCCCAGGGCCTTCTCAACAAAGCTGCTTTCCAGCCAGCCAGCCTCCAGCATGCACTGATACACGGGGTTATTCTTCCCCCAGGTACCAAGGTACCACAGACTCTGCAAGACCCTGTTTTGAAGTACATGAGGCTCTTGTTGGCCCTTTTCTCCCACTTGTTAAGTCCCTCTGAATGTCAACACAACCCTCTGGCCTATCAGCTGCTTCTCCCAGTTTTGTATCATCTGCAAACTTGCTGAGAGCACACTCTGCCCCAACATACAGATCATTAATGAAGATGTTAAACAGGACTGGACCCTGTATTGAGCTTGGGGTAAATGGCTAGGCACTGGTCTCCAACTAGACTTCATGCCACCAGTTATTACCCTCTAGCCCCAGCCATATAGCCAGTTTTAAATCCACTTTAATGTCTGCTCATCCAGCCCATACTTCTTCAGCTTCTCTATGAGGATCTTTCAGTAGACAGTGTCAAAAGCCTTCCTGCAGTCAAGGGAGACAATATCCACTGCTCTCCCCTCATCTACCAAGCCTGTCATTTCATGGTAGAAAGTTATCAGGTTGGTCAAGTATGACTTCCCCTTGGTGAACCCATGTTGACTCCTTCTGGTCACCTTTTGGTTGTTCATATGCCTGGAAATTGTTCCCTGGATTAGTTGCTCCATCACCTTCCCAAGGATCAAGGTGAGGTCTGAGTGGCCTGTAGTTCCCTCGGTCCTCCTTCCTGCCCTTTCTGAGGATAGGAGTGACATTTGCATTTCTCCAGTCTTCAGGCACCTTTCTCAATCACCATGATCATTCAGAAACTATTAGAAGCAGCCTATCAGTGATATCAGCCAGCTCCCTCAGCACCTGCAGGTTCAATAGGGCCCACAGACTTATATATGTACAGTTTGTTTTAAGCCAATCCTCTCCCATCAAGGGTAAATCTTCCTTACTCCAGACTTTCCATCTAATCTCTGAGGCCTGGAATTCCTGAAGGATGGTCTTACTTGTAAAGACCGAGGTCAAGCAGCCATTCGGTACCTCAGTTTTTTCTATGCTCTGTGTCACCAGGGCCCCATTCAGCAGCAGGCCTACATTTCCCTCAGTCTTCCTTTTGTCCCGTGTACTTACAGAAGTCTTTCTTGTTGCTCTTGACACCCCTCACCAGATTAAATTCCAGCTGGGTTTTGGCTTTCCTAACTGTATCTCTGCATGCTTAGACAGTGTCTCTGTATTCCTCCCTGGCTGCCCGGCCTTGCTTCCACTTTCTGTACACATCCTGCTTATGTTCAGTGTTTGCCAGAAACTCCTTGCTCATCCATGCATATGACTGTCTATGCCTATCTGATCTCAGAACTGAGATCAATTTCAGAGCTTTGACAATAGAACTTTTATGTGAACCTTTCATGAATGGCTGTGTTACTTCGTTTGTTGTAAATTAATATTAAAGCCTTGGACACTGTCTCCCACACCATTCTCCTTAGGAAGCTGGCAGCTCATGGCTTGGATGGGCAAAGTCTTCGCTGGGTAAAAAACTGGTTGGGTGGTCGAGCCCAGAGAGTAGTGGTGAATGGAGTTAAATCCAGTTGGCGACCGGTCACAAGTGGTGTTCCCCAGGGCTCTGTTTTCGGGCCACTCTTTATCAGTGATTTGGATGAGGGGATTGAGTGCGCCCTCAGTAAGTTTGCAGATGACACCAAATTGGGTGGGAGTGTCGATCTGCTGGAGGGTAGGATGGCCCTGCAGAGGCACCTGGACAGGCTGGACCGATGGGCCAAGGCCAACTGCATGAGATTCAACAAGGCCAAGTGGCGGGTCCTGCACTTGGGTCACAACAACCCCATGCAACACTACAGGCTTGGGGAAGAGTGGCTGGAAAGCTGCCTGGCTGAAAACAACCTGGGGGTGTTGGTAGACAGCTGGCTGAACATGAGGCAGCAGTGTGCCCAGGTGGCCAAGAAGGCCAACAGCATCCTGGCTTGTGTCAGGAATAGTGTGGCCAGCAGGAGCAGGGAGGTGATTGTCCCCCTGTACTCAGCATTGCTGAGGCTGCACCTGGAATACTGTGTCCAGTTTTGGGCCCCTCACTACAGGAAGGACATTGAGGTGCTGCAGCATGTCCAAAGGAGGGCGACAAAGCTGGTGAAGGGTCTGGAGAACAAGTCTTATGAGGAGCAGCTGAGGGAACTGGGATTGTTTAGCGTGGAGAAGAGGAGTCTGAGGGGAGACCTTATGGCTCTCTACAGCTACCTGAGAGGAGGTTGTAGTGAGGTGCATGTTGGTCTCTTTTCCCAAGTAACAAGCAATAGGACAAGAGGAAATGGGCTCAAGCTGTGTCAGCGGAGGTTTAGATTGGTTTTTAGGAAAAATTTTTTCACGGAAGGAGTAGTCAAGCATTGGAACAGGCAGTGTTCAAGAAACAGGTAGATGTGGCACTTGGGGACATGGTTTAGTGGGCATGGTGGTGTTGGGTTGATGATTGGACTGATGATCTTAGAGATCCTTTCCAACCTTAATGATTCCTAGTTTTTACTTTCATTACAAAATAATCCAGCCACCAAGGCAGGAAACATGAAATTATTACTCTACCCTTAATTGGTTTAGTGGTGGACTTGGTAATGTTAGGTTAATGGTTGGACTTGATGATCTTAAAGGTCTTTTCCAACCTAAACAATTCTATGATTCTAATTTCTAAACCAATGCAGGTAAACATTGTACTTGACATTTTTCAAACCCATCCTCCTCTTCAGGAAAGATAGCACAAACAACAGTTTATCACCAGTTCATAACGCTTCAAACTTTTATCTACCACATGCTGTGTTAAAATGCATTTCTTTTCTTGATAAAAAGATGGTGGGTTTTGGGTTTGGTTTTTTTTTTCATCCAGCTAGCATATGGTCAAAGGACATTTTCTTCCTGATTTTCACGCTTACATGTTTAAGTTCCTAAAGCTTGACCTGGGAAACTGATCAGTCCTCCACCAAGGTAAGTCACTTTACTCATTTTATACTAAGCTATGGAAAAAAGGTAAGATGTGGTTGTCATCTTCCATCTTGGTTACCAGAGCCATAATGGCTTACTTTACATCATATTAGCACCGTCAGTGAAAGCTGTCAGCAGTAAAGGTAATGTACGATAAAATTTCTTCTCAGTTACTGCTAAACACTTACACATTAATTATATATGTTTAACTGATACAGCACTGTTTTACATCACCAACGCACATGCTGTCTGTAAACGTACAGGAGCTTTACAGAAACACTCATTATTCATAGCATATCACAATTTAGATAAATGGAAATATAAGTAGACATGGGTGTTTCAATATTTACCAGATCTTCTACCAATTAGTCTGTCATATCTATGTTCTACGTGTAAAGTTTAACCTAGTTTTACCTAGCTAGACAAACAAATACTGCCTAGCTCCTGAACCTTTCTACACATTTATTTATAGGATGAAGAAAACACTAAACTATTGGTTTCCACTTGAACAACTACCATGTTTATACTTATTCTAGATCTACTATAGTGTTATAAAAATACTGCTGGACTGCTAGCATGTTTTTGTCTTACTGTAATCATGTGGAACTTTGCCTAAGAGACTACAGTCTGAATTTTTATCTTCAATTTCTGGTCATCCAAGTTGTTACAAATCATTATTTTTAAGGCTTCAGAAACAATCCTTGCAGAACAGAAAATGCCATATCTAAGAAGCGACAGATCTCTTGCCTATATTCATATTTTAAATAGAGACTGTAGCATACCAGCACAGTAAATTGCTGAGAACTGACTGACTTCTTTTTAATTGTTTTGATGAACAACAGCAGTTATTTATTTTTAAGACTACTATCTTTTTTTAAAAAAAATCCACTATTTTAAAAAGAAACTAGGCTGATACTTAAGTATTAGAATAAAACTATGAAATTTTATTTTGACTTCTTTACAATACGAGGAAATGTAACTTACATTCTGTACTAATAACATTTTGAGAACTGTCTAAACAAGTGCAAGTCTGAAAATTCAAAACGGTAATCTCCCACTTTGAGTTAAAATTATCTATTTGCTGACCCCAAAAAAAAAAAAAGGAAAGTATTCCCATCATTCATCTCTACTACTCTCACTTCATTATTCTGTGGAATCTTGTTCAGTATTTGTATGAGTAATTGCCAAGAACGTCTGATCTCTTTCACCAGGAGTACAAGGCAAGTTATTTTTCAAAACCATGAAACAATACAAAAAACACATCTGAAAATTATGTCAATCATGATGATCAATTCCTTTGCTATATATCAAATGTCATTAATCTAGTGCAAATTTTCAATTCAGTTCCTTTTCACAAAAACAACAAATTTTCAAACAGAACTTAATTAAAACATATTCTAGCTCTACAAAACCAGTGCATACTTCTTAAATAACTTACAGTACTTTGATCACTGGAATATTTAGTATAATACTGTTGATTCAAAGGAAACTCAGAAGTGCTCTTGTGTAAAGGATGTCTTTACCGCAGTAATTCGCATTGTGCTCTATCACATTTTGCAGTGTGTACTAAAGTTGCAGCCCTTAAATTGAGTCAAACTTTAATACAAAAGATTATGAGCTAGACCCTTTCAGACAGCACTTCAAAAGAGAGCAGTTAATGTGTAACCTGAATCTTGATGAATATGAAAAATGAAGATGTTCATTGAGTCTCTGATAAACAGCACAAGAGAGAACCGAGGTGGCACAGCTCCATATTTAGTCTCTGGAGTACTAATATAAGAGATCAAAATCTCATTCCTGAGAATAATCACATTGCTATCATACCACTGTCATCAGAAAAAGCATCCATATTTTATGTTCTCTGCTGTAAGACATCTATGCTTTCTTAATATATTTGGTCATTTTCTCATGCATGTATATCCTCCAGGAAATAAATGTATGTTTTAAATTCTGTGTCTTGTACATGATATTACATCATAATGTATAAGGCAAGCAAAATATAATTACTGTGATGAAAGCACAATTTATTATAAATAAAAAGGGTCTGCTTGTGTGTGTAACCACATTATGAACTTTAAGCAACTACTTCAGGTCTTACTCAGAAGCCTAGAACTATTTAAAACATTCAGACTCCCACAGTCATTCTCAAAATCCAATAATGAAGGAGATCTTATGACATTATATTTTTAAAGTAACATCATGAAGGAAAAAATAATCCAGAAGGTGGCTGTATCACTGGTTTTGTCCAAGTCCACAGCTGGTCACAGATGTCAATGGCAGGGCACTAAGAAACCTCCCATCCCCCTGTTTCTTTTGCCTCTATTTTAGATTCAAAGAGGCTACTCATTAGCACTTAGTTTCTGTAATCTTAACTAGTGTAAGAAATTTAAAAAATTAGGCCAAAACTAAATCATCGCAATGTATAAAGAAAATATTTACCCACTGCTAGAAGGGTACAGGGGCATTTATTAATTTCTGTCCATGTACTCTGTTAGATAAATACAGTAGCTTAAATAATAATTAGAAGAGTGAATGAGAATCTTCATATACATATATACATATTTACATATGCAGGGGAGGCAGTAAAGAAAGGTAAAATCAAGCTGAGTGGTGCGGCTGACACACCAGAAGGACAAGATGTCATCCAGAGGGACCTGGACAAGCTGGAGAGGTGGGCCTCTGTGAACCTCAACAAGGCCAAGTGCAAGGTCCTGCACCTGGGACAGGGCAATCCCCAGTATCAGTAAAGGCTGGGGGATGAAGGGACTGAGAGCAGCCCTGTGGAGAAGGACTTGGGGGTACTGGTGGATGAAAAGCTGGACATGAGCCGGCAATGTGTGCTTGCAGCCCAGAAAGCCAACCATATCCTGGGCTGCATCAGAAGAAGCGTGGCCAGCAGGTCGAGGGAGGTGATTCTGCCCCTCTACTCTGCTCTGGTGAGACCTCACCTGGAGTGCTGCGTCCAGCTCTGGGGCCCTCAGCACAAGAAGGACATGGACCTGTTGGAGCGGGTCCAGAGGAGGGCCACAAAAATGATCTGAGGGCTGGAGCACCTCTCCTACGAGGACAGGCTGAGAGAGTTGGGGTTGTTCAGCCTGGAGAAGAGAAGGCTGCGAGGAGACCTTATTGCGGCCTTTCAGTACTTAAAGGGGGCCTATAGGAAGGATGGGGGCAATCTTTTTAGCAAGGCCTGTTGTGACAGGACAAGGAATAATGGTTTTAAACTAAAGGAGAATAGATTTAAACTAGACATTAGAAAGAAGTTTTTTACAATGAGGGTGGTGAGGCACTGGAACAGGTTGCCCAGAGAGGTAGTGGAGGCGCCATCCCTAGAAACATTCCAGGTCAGACTGGACGGGGCTCTGAGCAACCTGATGTAGTTAAAGCTGTCCCTGCTCACTGCAGGGGGGTTGGGCTAGATGACCTCTAAAGGTCCCTTCCAACCCAAAGCATTCTATGATTTTATGATTCTATGATTCTAATCAGTTTTCTTGAAATTCTGCTAATAGCAGCAGATGTCGGGGATACAGTATCACCTTGGAAAAGCCTAAAATGCCACCATAAATCATCCTATAGCTCCTACAGAAATTGCCACTGGAGTGCCTCAGAATACCAGGGAGCAGAAAAGAACAGGACTTCTTATAGAATAAAGAATTTATAAAAACCCCAAAACAAAACAAAACAGTCCACTGCTATCAAATGACATAATAATATATGAAGGCTGGATATTTTCTGTATAACTCCATTCTGTCTGTAATTAAGTATCTTCCTGAATCTTGTCTCCTTCCCCTCAGCAACACATTCTAACATCAACCAAAATATTTACATATATCTGGCAAACAATTTAAATAATGTATAATGACCATAAACATGCCTAGTACTTTAGTGTATGCTTTTATGGCTAGCTGAAATGTCAGTTGTTTGAGGCTGCTTAGTGGCATGGATGATTACTAGAGTAACTTCTTGGAGGAAAAGACTAATTTTAAGGGTACCTGGTCAAAGGCCCACAGTAAATTTAACTTATCACATGGTTCTACAATCTTCTGCTACATGGATATCACATACACATGTTTTTGTAGATTACACTTACTGCCCAGGTAACATCTTTGAAAAATTCATGTGCCCTTTGTCCACGAGCATCTCTCATGGGACATACTCTAATGTTGCAAGTCCTAGAACAGTTTTAAGTATTGAACATTTAAATAAGAAAATGCACAACCTGCTTTGTCATTGACCTACCCACCTCTGTCATACTACTACCCACCAAAATGTGGAACTTACTAAAATTGTAGTTCCTTGATACTTCAGATAGGGAACAGATGAGAATTTTGTTATTAACAAGTATATCATGCATGCAAAGTCAAATAAATTGCTAGTAAAAGAACACAGGTAACTTCCTAGCTTTCAAAAAACATGGACATCACCCATGCCTCACCCATACCAGCCTCCAAGAAGATCACATTACACATTTACCTGTATGCTAATACTATACTGGGAACCTAAATTGCACATTGGATCAAGAATGTAATCCCAACCAGGTTGTTCTAAAACTTCCTAAAATACACTTTAAAAGAGCTTCAGTACATTTACACAAATTTTAGGAAATTATTTTTATTAGACCTATGCTGGCATGTTTTGCATACGCTTAATTGACTTCCTCTGTGGAGCCTTCAAACATTAAAACTATTAATGAACATGCTCCAGCACAGAAGAAAAATGCTATTAACTCTAAAGCAAGATTGAAATGTAAGGTAACAAAGGCATCTGTAAGTTGAGCTAGGAATGACCTTGCACCCTCTTCTTTTCTTGGCTTTTTTAATTTCCTTTTGCATACAAAAAAATATCCAGTTACTTTTATTATATTTAAGCATGGCTGGGATAGACTGTAAGAACTTCTCTGGGAGTGCTCTTACATCTTAGAAGGCAAAAGCTCAGACATTTGCTAGAACTCCTGCAACTACTGTTAAAAGAATTTATTATACATTGTATTGTTCTCAAGCAACAACTTAAATCTGCTGGTCTCATCTACTTCAAAGGCACCCTCATTTGAATTGTATCCACATTTTACAGATGAGAAAATGGAAGCATTGAAAGAAGAAAATGGTCCACAATTTTTCAGCAGGTCTGTTTCCCATAGCTGCAACTATCAGAAGATACCAATAACATCACACAAAAATACTGGTTTACCCATACGTGGCCAGCCTATCTTTGATACACAGAACACAGCTTCTTTCATACCTATGTGAATATTAGTTTAACATCATTTTCTTTCAATAAAAATGCTTCAGACATTGCAATACCATGGTCACAGAGACTAACACAGAAAAGTATTTAGTATCTTTAAAACATCTGTCTATATTAAGAAAAACACAGGAAGCAGCATTCTCAAGGCCTGCCTGTCACTAAACCTTTTCAAAATGGGGAACAAGTCAATGAAAATGATATCTTTACAAATCTAGCCTCATAGGCAGTTACATAGATGAAATCATTATATGAGTGTTGGAAAGAGATTTGGACAACAGTATGACGCAAAATCTAAGAATGCTTGCATACCCAAGTAACTTTAAGCAGCAGCATTAAAAATAAAGCAACTATGCTTTGCAGGATTGGGATTTCTGAGGTAAAATTTAACCCTCCAGCAAAAATCAAAAGGTGTAAAACACAAGAATCTTCAGAAAAGCCTCACAGGCCACCGTGCTGCCGCTTCAGCAACTGCAAAAATCAATGCAACTTTTCAGATCAGTTTTTGGTTCGGTAAGCGTCTTCTTATCTGCCTCTGCAAGTAAGACAAAGTGACTGATTCTCTGTAATTTCTTTTTTTGTTATAAATAAAATACTGATAACATTGGTAAAGATCCGAAAGTCTCTCGAGTGACTTAAGCATATCCTGTCTTTTAAAATATTTGGGATATTTATCCATGCACAGTAACTGTATTGGGTGTATTAGTAAAAAGCAGTCACAGCATGTGCAAAAGTAGAGTGAAAAAGAAGCAGATATAGACATAATTTTGAAAAGAACTTCACAATACAACCAGATATTTTGACTACTACTGAAATTAACTTTTATTCTGTGCAGAGCCCTGGGTGTTTGGAATTTCTCCTAGGAAATTCTGAATAGCTGCATTCCCACCTCTACAAGCATTAATTTGACGTCACTTCTGGTAAGGAGAACTGAAAACCCATTGAAAAGAACCAGCAACAAAAGCACTGCACGGTGTGTGCATACCGCACAAAAGAAATTAGAGTTACTTAGCTTGTTTTCCTACAAAGGCTTTAGAATTATGAAGTATTACAACCTAAACGTTAACAATATTTATTTAGCTTCTAAGAATTTCAGCATCTTCATCTACAGGATCCCTTCACAAATAAAACTGAAGAAATTATTACGATTTAAATTTCAATAGCCCAAACTATTAACAGGTAATATTTTTAGGTACCTATGATACATTTCTTATCACTATATTCATTTTGGAAGTATCCACTCAATATATTTTATTGAGAACACTGTGTTAAACTAGTCCAATTAGGGCATAGCGAACTGAATCTGAATGAGATCCACTTAAAATAATAGGCCTAAAATTGCACAGAATAGAAGCTTTTTGCAAATTTACACATTCCCATAATGTCTAGTACAATATCCTTAGGCATGTTTAATCAGCACTTACAATGTTAATAATAACAGCAATAATAATAGCACATTAAATCTATTTTGCCCTTTTGGTAAGTTTAGACAGCAGTTGCATTACAACAAAAGAGCAAAACAAAACGATGGATTGTTCAATTATGGATCTGCCTTGTGATACAGGCACAGTGCACTGCAAAGTATGAGGTCCTCTAAAGGAAACAGAAAGTTTTCTGTTGCATAGAGTGATCACCACAACCAGGAATAAACCTCATTTAGCAGTACAGCTGAACTGAAAAACAACAGTATAAGAGCACAAGGACATCAAAACAAAACCAGTACGAAAATAGTTACAAAACTCCTGGAAGAGTGTTACTGGAAAAGGAATTACAAAGATTTCTAGTTCTCTCTTTTACATTCCAATATAATAAACAGCAAAAAACCATCACCAGGATTCAGAATGTGTCCAAAAAATTCTTAAATACCACATTTTCATTGGGAGTTATGCTTCATTCTGGATAATACTTATATAGTTTATTACAGGTACATTCAGAAAGTCATAAACTGTTGAAAGTAGAAGTTTTTGTTCTTCAAAACTGAAAAAGACAGTAAGTTTTCAAGAGCACCAACCCTGACAGTTTATAAAGCTAGACTGAATTCTCAGCTTTTTAGCCTGTCTAGCAGAAAATATGACCATCCCCACAGTGTAGTAGCTCTACGACATGCCTGTTTCTTATGTCTGTGTGGTGCAGTGACAACAGTACAGACAGAAGTATCCCTCCCCCAAAGTGAAAGGCCAGTATCAAAATGCTGTTATGTATTTACTGTCTGATTTTGAATTTCACTACGCTGTGCTTCACAGCACTTCTGTTACAATTCATTTTACTGTCCCTAACTCCTTCTTGAAGCAGAACAGGCTCACATTGCCCAGTTCCTACCCACTCACCTACACAGGCCCAATCTAGCCCACAGAGAATTTACATTTTAAGACAGTCTGTCAGTGATTCACAGGACAAAACTTTTATTTTTAATTAAAAACTAAAGTCAGAGATAATTTGAAAAGGTCTGTCAGTCACTGTTATTTTAGATTCTAAGGCCAGAAAAAAAAAAGCACAGTACTTTGGATACAGCAGATAAGTTACTGTAATTAATTTTAAATATGCAAGTACAATATTTCCAATAAAATAATCATAGAACTGGCAAATAAGGTAGGGATAGTATAGTAGAAGGATCATCATGAGGCAAACGACAGTCTTTCATTAGTTGAGAGTTACATAAATGTTTATGATCTTTATAGACTCTGGTCCATCCCATAAACTTGTGGTGAAACTTGGTTACATAAATTTAATTCCTGAAATGAGTTTGGTTGAGAAGGTCAACATAGTTAAAGAACTAAGACAAAATTACAACACACAGTACAAACCACTACAATAATACTTCAACATGACTTTTTTTTTTTTAATCAAGTCAATTCAGGCTAATATCTAAGACAAAAAGCAGTGCTTGCATTTACTATCAAATGCCACCAAGTGTAAAATATCTAAAACTTTCCATCATGAGATACACATACAACTTCTCTGGGCAAAAGCAGCAAGCTCCACTGAAATTGTTAGAAGATAACAGCTCATATTTGCTTCATGAGGTTTCTCTTCAGTGCAGCAGAGCTCCAAACTGTTAAAAGTTTTCAATAGCCTTAACAGTCATACATAGCTTAGGAACATTAGGGCACCTGGCCAAAAAAAGCCCAAGTAGTCTATATTTCAGCCCTACTGAGCAATGGCAGAAGCAATGTAAGTTACCACAGGAATTCCCTGGCAAGAGAAATTAAAGCAAGAACAAAGCTATTTCCTTCAAACTTTCCTTGAAGAGTAGTACTAAACACTATGAGCTGGTGTTTGGGGGTGTGTATTTTTGTTTTTTCCTGGAAATTTTACACAGGCGAGAGCATTCCTAATGTCTTGGATGACAATAAACCAGGATAAGCTCCTCTCAAACACTTCTGGATCTCACTTACGGAACATACAAACCCAATCTCACTGTTGGATGGCAAGCACTCCCCACTGCAAGATACGAAATATAGTCTAACAATTGTAACAGCAGAAGCCTATACAGAGGGTGTTGCAAGATGGCCCACAGCAATTCTGAAGTCAGACAACCATGCTGACGATGAAAAAACCAAATCAAATCACGTACCTCAGGTAAAACTGCATTAAAGCTATATTCTGCTTCAGCATCAAGCAATTGAAAATGAAATAAAGTTGGATAAGGGTAGAATCATGATACAGACATCAAATGCAGGATCACCTATTTTCCCAGAGGACTTGCTTCAATTACTCCATAAACCAAATGCGCAAAGGACAGAAATGAGACTGTGTGGCCTGCTGCAAAGCCTTAACTTCTTAGCCTTCAAGTTTGCAACCTAAGTAGTCTTTTTACTTTTAGCATAGTATACAGGAGATTTTTATCTCAAATAGAACCGATAAACACTCAAAATATTCCTTCTACTTTAGTTCAGAGTTAATTTTAAAATGCCTCTTTCTCTTCAGGCTATTATGGACCAGCTCTTCCTTCCCTACTACAATACCCTCCCCAGGTAATCCTTTCATCTACTTTTTGTCACCCTTTACAGAATTTTAGGTTTCTTTTTCCCAAGGCTGTGATTTACGGCTGACATACAGTCCTTTTGCTGCTACGGCTCTCCTCAGTCACCCACTTAACTTTCTTTAAATCACATTTAAGCTGTAATTTTCTCCCTAATTTATAGCCAATTTTGTATGAGAACAAGATGTTTTAGGAATGTTAATGAGATATGGGGGCTTTAAAATGTAGATCTCTAGATCAAAGTCATCCATAAGCAGCACAGGCCGCTAAAGATTTGGTGGTGTTTTTAGGGAACTATGGAAGACACAGTGATAGTCTCCATCAGACTTCAAGTAGTCAGATATACACATCATAACTTTATAGAAAACAATATGACACCTGTTTGGCATTGGCAGCAGAGAGGTCAGTCATAGAACAGGTATGGGAAATAAAGATTCCAAACCAAGCAGTTGTTACTCTCTCAGAGGATAAAACTACCTCAGCCCACCAATATGCAAGAACACCGGTTATCTACAGAATCTTCAGTAAACCTTACATTTCACACAGTGGCATTGCATTAATCAATACATAGATTTTAGATGAACAACCACTAAATATCCTTCTGTTTTATCAGATTGCATGTGAAAGACAGCATGCTAAAACTGCAATGCATATTTGATTTATTTATTATAATGTTTAAAAGGTTACCCATCTTTGCTGTATTTATCTTTTTGTTTATTTAGAGCAATCTTATTCACTTATTTTAACGAATTTAATGCTTATTAAAGGAACAGAAGGGGGAAAAAAGAGCACAAACAGCAATAATCGTTTCATGAAAACAGATGCCATCTTAAACTGCACACTGGGTTCTAATTAAACATGGTTTGGGACTGTCACAACATCTCTTGTATGAGAAGGTACATTTATTCTACTAAAAAATTCAGAAAAACAGTCAAGAGACTAACTAATATGCAAGATTTGAAATATACAGAACCCATTGTCCTAGATCAGCGATGGGAGGACAGCAAGTCAGACACTTCAGATTAGATTACATAGTAATGTCAAGTTTCTTACTAATATTTAATGCTACTTTGTAGGTGAAAACAACATTTATTCAAAGATTTCAGGTCCAGAATATCATCTGAATTATGACCTAATGTATTCAAATAATGCCACATGAACAGGTTGTTATCAAAATAGTAGAGGTACAAATATATTCCTCACAAAAACCGCCCTATAGTCCATTAAAAACATGAAAAACTTATAAACTGTAAAAAAAAGGCTGTAAAGCTCAACATAGATACAGGAATTTGATTTTGGTAAACATGAGTTCAAACTTGAATATTACTGTGCCAACTGGATGAGGTTTAGCAAGGCCAAGTGGCGGGTCCTGCACTTGGGTCACAACACCACCATGCAACACTACAGGCTTGGGGAGGAGTGTCTGGAAAACTGCCTGGCCGAAAAGGACCTGGGGGTGTTGTTTGACAGCTGGCTGAACATGAGCCAGCAGTGTGCCCAGGTGGCCAAGAAGGCCAACAGCATCCTGGATTGTGTCAGGAATAGTGTGGCCAGCAGGAGCAGGGAGGTGATTGTCCCCCTGTACTCGGCGCTGGTGAGGCTGCACCTGGAATACTGTGTCCAGTTTTGGGCCCCTCCCTACAAGAAAGACATTGAGGTGCTGGAGTGTGTCCAGAGAAGGGCAACAAGGCTGGTGAAGGGTCTGGAGCACAGGCCTTATGAGGAGCGGCTGAGGGAACCGGGGTTGTTTAGCCTGGAGAAGAGGAGTCTGAGGGGAGACCTTATGGCTCTCTACAGCTACCTGAAAGGAGGTTGCAGTGAGGTGGATGTTGGTCTCTTCTCCCATGTAGTTAGCGACAGCACAAGAGGAAATGGGCTCAAGCTGCACCAGGGGAGGTTTGAAATTAGGAAAAATTTCTTTATGGAAAGGGTGGTCAAGCATTGGAACAGGCTGCCCAGAGAGGTGGTGGAGCCACCATCCATGGAGGTGTTAAAGAAATGGGTAGATGTGGCACTCTGGGACATGGTTTAGTCTAGTCTACCCTTAATTGGTTTAGTGTGGACTTGGTAATGTTAGGTTAATGGTTGGACTGGATGATCTTAAATGTCTTTTCCAACCTAAACGATTCTATGATTCCATGATTCTATGAGTTTCCTACCTCATCTTTAAGTAGCTCCTAGCAAAAACATTTCTGTATTAGTCAATCTATGTTCAATTTGGTATACTACTGGAAGTCTCCCAGGAGAGGTGAAGGTATCCAACTGGTCAGGCTTACAAGGCCAAGTACTGTGAATTCTATGCAACACCAACTATACCTCTGCTTTAGTCAAAACAAGAAAGAAAAATAAAATTAGTGAAAGAGCAAACTGGTCAGGACCAACTTGCTCCACAAGTATTTCAAATTTTTGCATGATTACAGCATAAAATGCAAGGAATTTCATACTTTACCTTGTTATAAATACAAAGCAGTGTCACTTGAGACAAATCTGCCTTATAACTAAATAGAGAGAGACATAATGATGCAATATTTATAATGGAAACACCCAAATGCTCTCTTGTTTTAAATATTAGTTAAAAATCCACATAGAAAAAGACAGAAAGTGAAAGAAAAAGAAAGGACAAAGATAACACAAAGCTTCCAAACTTCTATCCCACCAGCAATGGTAGTTTGGAGATGGGAAAATCTTTATTGAGAAATCTTGGGTCACATCATTCAGGGAACATTTCTGTTTAAAACTATTAGTACTTCATTATGAATTCTAGTTTTAATTCCTGTAATTTCAAACAAGTAATTTAAGCATCAAAAATGTTCAGTCCAAATTCAGAACAAAAATGATTTAAGAATCAGAGTCAGTCATGACTACCCCCTACAGTAACAATGGATTACTAAAGAGACTAAAGATAAAAACCAGTATGTTTTTCCATGAAACTTCCCCCAAACTAATCCATGTATATGGAAACTGTTAAGAAATTTTGAGACTCAGAGTCAACTGCCTCTTCCTGCAGGAAAAGAATTAATCAGGTTTCTTACCCTGAGCAGATGGAGTGCCTAAAAGTCATTTGGTTAGTCTATCCAAATACAGAAATGGTATCATTTAAACTACTCGCATCTGGCTACCTATATAAAATAATAATAGATAATCCATCTAGTGCATAGCACAATGGCCAGTTCATCAGTGAGCCTGCCTGCATGCAAAGGGTTACAGCAGCACCAGCCAAACACTTCCCTTGTCATCTCTCCTCTTCTACAAGATCACACATACCATTACCAACACATCATGCCGATCAGACCTAATGCTACTAGAAAAAAGACCAGTTACATTGCTGGTATTAAAAGCTATGAGGAAAGCAGGGAAGGAAGGAGGTAAGGGATAAGAACAATAACGAAAAGAATCATTCATAACCTAATGGTGATAAAAGTAGAATAATCAGTAGCCTACAGCAGAACCTGGTAAATCTAGATGAGGACACATTTGAAAAGTACTTCAAGAAATGTCAGCATTTTCTAAATTCCGTTAATTAAAAAAAATCAACAAAACCTCAAAATATCAAGTTTCTGGTATTAAGAAACAGCAACAAAATCTAATGCATGCAACATCCCAAGCCACCATGAAATTCTCATGATTTATGTGTGTGTGCATTTGTCTGTGTGTATGTGTGTATGCATGCATGAGACCTCAGGACTGAAAAGAAAGAAAAGAAACCCATCTGTTTTATAGTAATCGTGATGCTTTTCACTTCCTAGGGAAAAATATTTCTCAATTTAAAAATACGAATCTATGTGGCTCAATTCTACATTATTTTTATGAGTCAACTGTGGTTGTAAACATTTCAATCCTACAGAGAAAGTTATACAGAAAGGACAATTTACATATACTAATTCGGCAAAAATTGCTTTCTAAATAACTACGTTTTATAGAAGCCATATTCTGTTTTTCCTTTAGTGCTTTTCTGACAGCAGAAATAGATACAAGTTGTAATTTACTTGTATCAATTTCCTACTTTACTAGTGTCCAGTAAAATCATTCAAACAGCATGACAGATAAAAGGCAATAATGAAAAGCATTTTCGGTCTTTGGAGAGCTATAATGTGCACTGAATACAAACAGCAGTTAGGGAATAAAAATTAAAAAACAAACACACACATACTTAACAAAGTCCTGCTGGTATCTTGTAAGACAACTCCTAAATATATTTCAGTATCCAGCAATGAAAATGTTATGTAAAACGATGTGCATTGATCCAGTAATCCCCAAAGCTCTTAGAGTGACTTTAATTTACCTGAACACTGAACTGCTTTGAGAAAAATCCTTCTAGACCTTGCCAAAATCTGACTGCAGGGAACAGCATATTTTTATAGTCATAAAAGCAGAACAACAAAAAAGATGTCAAAAACAAGGCCAATGGCAGCTGAAGCTATCATGTTTTTTCACACAAATAACAATCAACAGTGTGAAAATTACTGGTAAAACAGGCTATGAAGTCCAAGATGAAAAGAAAGTTGATCGTGAGTGATAGTAAAATATTTTTAGGAATAGCAGTCTGTACAATCTAAAGGCTAAAAGGTGTATAAAATGGAAAATTAACACAAACATTTGTATCCCATATACATATATTTTACTAGAAGGCTGTTCTTTTTGAAGCTTATGGTCAAATTAGAAGACCATAAAAAGTCCATATTGTTTTAAATAAAATGTTCTGTATAGTACTGTATTCTAATTCCCACTGATGTCAACAGAACACAAAATTAGGCTTTGAAGATTGTAGTTTATGCTTCCATTCCAATTTTACTTTTTAAGCAAAACTGAATGCTATCCATTATTAGGGTTCCCATTTAGTACTTTCTTCCAAGGTTGAAGGATGACCCTTCTAATCATGTGTGTTACAACTGCATATACCAAAAGGATGTCAAAACGGTGACTTCAGTTATACTACTGGTAGAAAATATTGATACAGGCTAGCTACAAAAACTATTGCTTTAAAAAATCAAACATGAAAGAAAAAAAACCCACCAAACCAACAAATAATAGATTCTATACCTAACAGGTTCTCGGTCCTATAAAATAGGGCAAAAACATTAATTCCAAGACAGCTTTTATTCTCACATAGCGGGAGAAATCTGGGGCTGAGTGTTACAATTCCAAGAAATACTCTCCCGGCTCTACCTTTATTTGACTCCTATGATTCATATCACCCTATCTGTGATTCATTAATATTAGGTTTTATCACATGTACAGAAAGTCATCTGATTGCTCTGTATTAGAATGTTTATTCCTCTACTGATAAATTCCTGTGCACTGAATTCTACAAAATGATATAAGGGATGGAAGACTGCATTGAAGTAAAGGGACAAAGACGAAATTGGAAGACTTAACCCCCAAGTGGTTCATGTAAATTAATAAAACTCTATTCAAAACCAAAGCAAGCCTATGCTATACACGTCAGTCCATGTCAGCCAATCTAGCTGTTAAAATCATACAGATTTAAAATTACTCTTCTAACTGCCTAGAGAAAACACACCTTCACACACTTAGATCTTTTCCCAAAACTAGATATGACTTCCAAAATCTTTTTGTCTTCAGCTCATCTACCGTAATAAGAATGTACGAAAGACACTCAACTTAAAGGAAAAGATGAGAACACAGAAGAGGCGCATCGTAAGAAGAATAAAAGCTTTTTGAGGAAAAAGGCTGGAATCTCTAAAAGAAGGTAACACTAAAGCTAAAGAACGACGGACGTAAAGCCCTTTTTTAAACAGAGAACGGCACTGATACATAACAATGTCATATACAAATCCCCAGAAAGTAAATTACTTATACATCATAACTTACAATGAAATCCCAATTACTATCTACATTCAGTTCCACAGACTTACACCGAACATCGACTTGTTCACTGTTTTCAATATTTGCAAAACTCTTTTTGAATTGCAAACAAAAATTCCTGAAATAGTTTACCTAAATTACCTCTCAATCACCAATTCAACATAATTGTGAATAACCACAAGACACAAACTATGAAACGATATAAAACAGCACAAGCCCAGTGAAAAAAAAAAAAAAAAGACTAATTCTCTCATAATATATAATTTATTTCTGCTAATTTCTCCAGTTACCAGATTAGGAACTAGTTTTTACAAATCCCTTCATCCTCTACACAACACAGTAGAATTTCTGTTCTGCAATTCCTCCACAAGAGAAATCACTAAGATCACTCTCTAAAACTTTCATATTTCCCTAATAAGTCTTTAAAAGTTTCACCTTTAACAACCTAGTGCTATATTTTGTTACACTCATCCTAAAAACGAGTAGGTATGACATTGAAATGCAAAAGAAAAAACTGATTAGAACAGATGCAACAAAAAATTGTTTAGCATACATCATACCTCTGAATCTTTGCACATATCTCAGCTGATATTTGGATAAATACTGAAACAGATCTTCATTAAAATATTATCAAGTATGAACCAATGAGAAGAATCTCTTCGCTTCACTGGGTTCAGTGTTTCAGCCCTGCATTGTGGTTTGGTTAAAGACAGAAACTCCTGACAGAGGAATGCCGGTAATAGTGTTCCTGTATCACTAAGATTAAAAGAGGTGTGTTTATGAATTGAAGTGATCAACAGATTGTGTCTTGTTATGGACATCTTATTTATTAGTATTTTTTCCTGTAGTCAAATGACAGTGTTCCACAATGCACACAAATGGGAATACACCATGGGTCTATTGCACATTTCAGGAGTCTGGAGATGCTTTGCTTGATCTGTATGCAAACTGAAAAGAAAAAAAAACAATATCAAATAGAAGTATTAGAATATTACTTTTATTCTTTCCATAAACCAAGGAAAGCAGTAAACTATTCTCTCTCGTCAGCTGTGTTAATCATATTGATTTGAACATTCTGAAGAAAAAAGCAAAACATAGAGTAAAGCAGAAATTAGCTTTTTTTACTTCCTTCACCTCCACAGAGTTAAGTGTCCAAATTAAAAAAATCACTTTAGTGTGCACACTTGTTTTTAAACCACACACATGCTTATTTTTAAACCCACATATACTCTCATGGATTTCAATAATGTTACATAGTGGTGAAATTACCTAGATATACAGGTATGGGTATGCGTAAGCCTCACTTCTCTACTGAATTTGACCTTAAACGAAGCTTTTTTCTTTATTGTTTCTGTCCTTGCTTACATTTTCATATATATGTTTTCATATTTTTACTATACACTTTTATTACATAGAATGACAGGACAAAGAACCAGCTCCTGCTAACTTGATGTGTGATTAAACCCATTTGATACCAGGGAGTATGCGCAGGAGCCATGTGCAGCACACAGTTCTTATTACCAAGGAGTGCTTACACACGAGGTTTGCCTTCTGCAATGAAGATCATTTAAAAACAGTCCTTCATTAATCTATAACTGAAAATTTTCTTCCTAACACTTAAAAAACCCACTTACATTTCCTCTACGATATGGTGTGTTTCCCATTAGCAGCAGCCATGAATGTTCTGTGTTTTTAAAGTCATTTCAAGGCATCTACTTACATGACTCTTGGCACCTATAGTTATTTTTAGCTATGTGTCTATAAAGAATTTTTTTCTTCGAAGTTATCCTTAGATTTCCAGATAATTAGTAACGGATAAGAGGGAAGAGTGAAAATTAGAGTGTTTTACAACCAGATTTTTTTTTCTGTATTATTCACAGTATATTAGGCAATGACACAAACCAGGGACTAAATTCTAGACTGTAAACCACAGAAGATGCTTACAAGGATTCTCTTCTGTATAAAGGTGCAAACAGTAAGGGGATTTTCACAAAGTACAGCTGACTGGACTAGTTTTTATCATTCTGCAGATCTTTGTACTCTCTCTGCCTGGGCAGTGTATTTGTGATGCACAAGCATACAATTCATTCATACCTCTGAGTCATCCTAAAAATACAGGTCTAAAACTGTTTTTGATAGTTGAAGCAAAAATTAACAATGCAAAAGAATATATTACATACACCATCAGTCCCATATATAGACACCCAATAAAGGACCCTAGAGCTATCTAAAATTATGTCTGATTTAGTATTACTTATTTCACCTGAGATCCAAGATACTGTCCATCTGAGAGTATGATGCAATTCCTGATTGTCATCTAAGCAATCAAACATCAACTCGCTCCACTGATGCTAGTTCAATTATAAGTTATTTGATTACCAGTCACGCACTAAGCCCTCTCACACAGCTGTAACTTCTAGTGTAGGCACGCCTTACAATTAGTAAAATACCCAAGAAATCTTTGGTACAAATAAAAGGAAGCCACAAGGCTTTTGAAGGATAAGCTTCACCTACACTTTGGGTTAAGAAACATCAGAAAATTGCCTTATTGTTTTCACAGTCAAAATCTGAAAGCGAATTGCTGAAGATAAAAGGTATTTTCATGGTCCTCCAACGGAACGTTGGAGTTTCCTAAGGAGTTCCTCTGGGTTTCCTAAGGAGTACTCTCATACCTTCAAGGGAACACTGTACAGAAAAATTATTTGAGATTGACCTCCTGTCTTTCTCCCAGTCTACATACCATTAAGAAAAATAGAAAAATCATCATCATTATAGCAAAATATAGAGGAAAATTACAGACTATAAAATCGGAATATGTTTTTCCTTTCAGCAAGTTTGAAGGCAAAAAAAAGAAATGATTTATCAGGAAACAAAGAGCTGATAAATCAAAATGTTAATCCACCAAGTATCTGAGCTATCTGCAAACAGAAAGCAGACAAAACATTGACAAGATCTGCAACACATTCTGAAGTACAAGGTCTCAGTGAGAGAAATTTCTGAAAACTGGTCTGTCTTTATTAGAACAGGACTCTGAATACGTGCAAGTACCAAAAGCCGTGTCCAAATACCCAAAAACCTAATTCTGAAAGAAGCTTCAGACTCTGCATAGATTCAGACCAGCTACACAACTTCAGTATTAGCTTCAAACCATTACAAAGGGCAACCAAAATCACAATTAAAGATCTGTGTCAAGGGTGTGTGGTTACCTGCACTCAGCAAAACACAGATTCTCAGCACTTATGCCTTCATTCCCAATAGTGGAACTGTACACCCCTTGCTCTCCACAGCAGTTACAAAAATTATTAAATACATGCAACATCCAGGCAACGCCAGAAATGTAGTAATACAACTGTATCTCTGACTGGAGCAGTCAGCTACCCTATACTAACAGAGACAAAACTTACAAACACAAAAGCTGGGGGAGATCCTGCTTATTTTTGTGTATGTGTATGTATACACATAAGTCAAGAAAAGCAGCCATTATTAACCACTAATAACACCTCAGAAACTCAGTAGGTGGAATAATAACTACATTAGTGAAAAAAGCACAGTGCGAACCTGCCTTAAAATTCTCAAACACATTAAACACAGTGAAGTAATGTGTAACACAGCATACTAAGAAAAGTACGAGTGTGACAATGCCTGACAAATGGTGTCTAATAATGAAATTTAATGCTTCAAAACATTAACACAGCAGTTTTGTGTTATTCCAGAAAATATCTAGCTCTGAGTCCACTTGGAGAACCCACCACTGAAGTGAGCTTGAAATCTTGGGAACCTATACTCCTGAAATTTCTCACTGGAATATGAGGCTGCAACTCTTTTACCAGGCAGGTCATCTGTGAGAACAAATGATGAGGACTGTGTCTCAATAAAAATGAACTCGCTCTGACAGAGATGGGAGTTCAGAAACTGAATTCAACTGAATAACACAAAGACTTAAATGGAAAGCTGTACCTGAGAGAAGAGAGCCAGCACTCACAGTTGAATCTAAATCTGCTACCTCTGCATCTAGACACAAAACCACCAAAATGGCACCAGAGAGATATATTTCTTTGTTGTTACACTCATGCAGTTCTCCAGACACAACAAGCTGTCAAGCAGGTCTATTTGTCTTACTGTGTTCCTCCTTTTAATGCAGAGAGCCTTCTGTGAAAAATGGGAAGTGGTTGAGAAAGCAAAGATTTCACGGAGAACCAAAAAACAATGGTTCCAAGACATAAAAGAAAGCACAGAACTTTCTAAAAAATAGATAGCCCAGAGTTATTCAAACACCTCAACAAAGGCAGCAGGTGTGCAGGAATACACATGGTGTCTTAAGTACAACAATGTGTCTATTGTTGAAAAGTCTATACTGAAAGACTGTTTTCTAGATACCTATACGTAGTCAAAGAAGTTGGAGATCAATGCAAAAAGTACAAGCCCGTAACACTTAGCAGAACATGTCAAAAACATAAATGAAGCCTTTGAGATCCTAACGACAACAGGTTTCACAGGGCATTTCTAGAACATAACAAATAGAGCATCCAACATTCATAATTTAAGTGACATTCTGAAATAAGGACAGCCTCGGGAGCCATTCTCAGAGTTTTTGAGAGTTCACAACATCACATATGATCTAGCAATGAGAAGCAAAAACTGCTACAGAGAGTTACCTTTAAAGCATACCTAAAGACTCATTCAAGACAGAGTGATGTACAGTATGGAAGAGCTGGAACGAAGTAGGCGTTGTCATTTCTTCAGGAACACACATTTCTCCTTGATTTACTAACTGCCATTTTTCATACAGAGGACAGATCTCCCGCTGAAATGTTTTCAGCCATGCAAAATCAGGATGGAGAACAACTTGGAGAAAGAAGAGGCAGGGAAGGGGCATCCCCAGTCACAGCAGTCAAATTGCCATTGATCCTGTGGCAGTTTTCCTTTAGTGGGAAACTTCTGAGGTTGGAAAATTTCACTCTTTTACCCTTTCAAGTGGGTGAATTCACATTTCTGCCCACCCTAAAGCTCTTCAGTGTTCTCAAGTGTTCTTTCTCATTAAATAGGAAATAGATATTAACGCCATTATCTGAGCAACAGGTATAAACTGCAGAAAATATCTCTGCCTAATTTCTGACTGGCATCTGCAATATGAAGTTAACCCAGGAAAGCAATAATTTCACATCAAAATGACACACTCTTCACCTCCTTACAACAATGACAATAAAAAAGCTGAAAATGCACCTTGCACACCAGTAACACAGTTTAAGAATTTTTTAAGGATATACGTCTGTTAAGCACTGGTTACTGTACTAGCATTTCTAGCAACTCATTCATCATTGTGGCAGAAAAATTCCATCACACCTTTCTTCTACACATAATTCACCATCTATTTTGATTTTTTTGTTAACCTCTCTCTCTCTAAACTGGACGACTGCAAAAGATCAGCAAAGATGAAACAACAGTTTTAAGGCCACTGAACCTTTCACAGGTTATGTACTCCTCACTAAAAAGTAGAAAGACTGATTGAGATTATAAATTAGAATTGCTTGAAGATAGAGAAATCCACATCTCTAAGAAGTCAAGTAGTTATTTTCATGCTTTCTAATATCTTTGGAATAAGATTACCCTTGTGCACTAGATTAATAAAGCAATCCTATGAATAAATCAGCCACGGATACAGTCCTAGTAAGTGTCCTTTAAGGGATTACATTGACTAGAAGGACACATATCTGTTCCATCACATACAGCTGAAAGGCTGCAGAATAAACATTCCTTTTTTACGTATATACAGTATTTACCCCGTTCAGCCCAAAACTGTCTAGAAATTTCCAAGCTAACTGAAATACTACTGCTGAAGTCTTAACACTCTGGGTTTTTTCCAGAGTCACTGTAATCATGCAAAATTAAACCCAAGGAATGCTAGGATTCTTACAGAGGTATGATTGCTCCTGCAGGCATTCCACTGCCACCTGTTAGCATTAGAAAGTACAATCCTCTCTTCATTATCTACTGCCCTTGATATATTTAAGATTTTCATCTAGTCAGTATGCTGAAACTTCATGTGACCATTTAAGGCAGCTTTTGAAAATGTTAAATGGGAAACAGGTGTAAATTCTACATATTTTACTTAGTGACAACAAATATTTACACTGATTATCCACTTCTCTTAAAAATAAAAAAATTGCATTACGGTACCATTAATATCAACTAAGACAAATGTTCCTTTAAGTTAATGTTATACTTTTTCTTTCACATGCCATGTACAACAGAAAAATTCAAGGCTTCTTATGTCAAGCAAAAATAATATCCCAAACCATCCAAATCATCATAAAAGGTAAGCAAAACAATTTCGCTGTTTGGAAAATTCTGTTAATCAAGAACAGGTCATTGATGCACTTAATGATAATTTGCAAAACTCCATCCTTCTTCAAATAGGTTAAAAAAGAAAAAAAAACCTAATCGAAGAATCCATCTGTTATTTATAGTAAAATGAATTGGTAAATAGTGAATATTTATTACTTAAGCAAAGACAGTTTTCCAAATAAAGTTGATGGCATGCTGCCAATAAGTAGAATACACAGGCATTTGGCAAAATGCCACTTCCTTGATGCAAAACTGTTCTAAAGTGATTCTTGCTGGATACGTATTTTTCTTTAGCAAAATGCTTCTTAATCCCTAATTTATGAGATACTATAAATCAATTCATCAGATGTTTTATTAAGCTTTCTTTTCTATATTTGAATCTAACCACTGCTAGGGCTACCCAAGGTAAAAACTGCTCTCATTTAAGCAAAGACACAAAGGCATTATGGATCTGATCCAAACAATGCTGCTATCAAAGGAAATCTTTCTCACCGACCACTGAGGGCTTTGAGCCTGTTAGGACAGCTCTTCTAAGGCTTGACAGAAAAATCCACCTATACCGTTAAGGTACAAATTAATACAAACAACTCAAAAAAGGTTTGCAAGCTCAACAATAAAACTGCATGTTTTGTTGTGCATCTTTCTCCACCAAGATTCACTTTTTAAAAGTTAATCACAACACTGTGTATCAGGAACAAACTTCAACAGCTCAGGGAAGGTAGACAGTCCATAAATAAAGTCTGAAAGTCTGATCGTAACAAACACTTCTGAAAGCACACATCAGGGCTATCCAAACTATCCATCTTTATCGGCATTACATATTGCAATACCCAAACTAAACAAGGTAACACTAAATACCATCTACCCTTTCTACCTGATGCATATCTACCCTTTCATCACTGATGAATATCAACTCTGCTTTGGTTAAGCTTCCTGAAAACCACTAACATGTATTTTTTCTATGGAAAAAACCCACACCCTGTTTTTAGGTGAAAAAGGAGAGTATGTTCATGCCCGGTAAGCTGTTAAAAACTTTAGGTATATCTGACACAATCGAAATAACAAGTCAACAGTGTAAATTCCAAATTTGTTAACATACTTTAAAATAGTATGTAAAAAATTCTAAATAAAGTCACATTATTGTATTTACTTTTGATAGCTATTTCTGGGTGTTTCTGTGAAACAAAAAGGGCATACTCATGACTAGATTTGTCCTTATTATTCACAAATCTACTCACTCTTTCTCAATAGTATGAATAGCTTTCTGAACTATGCTGCAATACAAGCTCAACACTGAATGTACCTACTTGTTTTTTTTCTTGAGAAATGCTACTGGTTACATTGGCATAGAAACATAAGGCTGTAAATTCCTATCCTCCATCAGTACCACTGACCTCAGAGCAAACCCCACAACTGGCTACAGGCATTCAACATCCATCATTGCTCCTGAAACCTAATCTTTCAGGGAAGGACAGCTGCACTGGGCAGCAGTTAAGCAGCTTTCTAAGATACACTATCATCCCAAACAAACGTAAATAAATAAATAAAACTTCCTGTCCTACTTTCTGAGCAGTGTTTTAGAAATCTCTCATTGCAGGTACTTCACACCAAATTAATGACTTTTATCTACACATCGGCAGACAAAATTCTAATCTAGTAACCAGAGACCATTTTTTTTTACATTTGCTGCTTCTTACATGCAAAATATAGCTGTTTGCTTATTAATAAAAAACAGTCGAATTCCTACAAGTATTAATATACAGTACACCTGTAAAGAAGATTTTAATAAAATGTAGCATAAGAGGTAAAGAAATGATGCACCTGATGTTCACAGCACTGAAAGCCCAGGCAGGAAATCTCCGGCTCTACATTTATAAACTGTCTTTTAAAAAACAACATCCCTGCCTACAGTAAATCCACAGAGGGAGAAAGCCCCTTCCTTTAAGAAAAGTAAAAAGAAAAGAAAATTAAAAGTGTGATTTACAGAAGTTTAATTACGCAGAAAAATTAATCACATCTCTATGCTAGAAATCGTGACGCGCATCTGTCTCATAGAACTCCTCCTTTCTGTGGCATAAAGGACGTGGAAGAAAGATACAGTGTACAGAATATCACTAGATATTTTTGTAAACTTCAATAAGATTAATTTTATCTTTTTTTTTCAGAAAAATAAACCCCATTGTTCCTTAATTTTAATAAAGAATGTGCTTCACTTCTGCAAAAGCATGCACAGGGAAGGGAAGGGAAGGGAAGGGAAGGGAAGGGAAGGGAAGGGAAGGGAAGGGAAGGGAAGGGAAGGGAAGGGAAGGGAAGGGAAGGGAAGGGAAGGGAAGGGAAGGGAAGGGAAGGGAAGGGAAGGGAAGGGAAGGGAAGGGAAGGGAAGGGAAGGGAAGGGAAGGGAAGGGAAGGGAAGGGAAGGGAAGGGAAGGGAAGGGAAGGGAAGGGAAGGGAGGTAGTAGAAATGGCAGTCTCTTTATTCCTTGTACACAAATTTCAGCTTTCTTTGGGAAAGCTTTATATAAGAATACAGCCTGTGGACAGTTAAAAAACACAGTTAAGAATTTTTTAATTCAATCAACATTGTAAAGCAAGCAGAATGACTGAGTTCAAACTTAGCAAACAATTCTTTTCTAAAGGCCAGAAAGCCTATGACATTGTTACCAGAATGTACTCGAACTTCCTCTCAGTGAGTCAAAGCAAGTAACAAAAAGCCAGACTTCTGGGTAAAACCAGTAAACAAGCCAAGGTGAGACACTGAAATCGAAATGGGATTGGGCAAATTTGCAAGAGAAATATATACTTATTTGCAAATTTAGGACTTAAGTGACATTTGTTTCAGTCAGGTTGGTACTGACTATATTCTTCATGAGAATCAGCTGATTCTGCCATCTAAAAATCCTGATTTTAAACACCACTTACTGAACTCTGACTTACAGATACATAATTTCCAGAACACTAAAAACTGTAAAAGAAAGAGCAATACACTTGCTTGTGTTAATCCATATACAACATTTGATATACTGCTTGTGGAAAAAGTACACATTATCTGACTACAGTAATATGTGAGCGTTTCGGCTGGCACTAACCAGGACATCCATTTTGATTGTCTGCAAAGAACAAATTAATCTGCGTACCAGTGGAGCTACTCCAATAATTGGAATATTACTGAAAAACTCAAATAACTCCACTGTGCTCAACTATGAAGAAGCACAGCACAGGGCATGATAGTATATGAGGGCATGTCCTCCGGTATAATAAATGAAAGTGCCTAAAATTCCATCATTTTCAGTTGGCTGAGAAGGAGGAAGTTTTATGCACATTCTTTGTATTTCAAAGAACACACGGAATCCCCAGCAGGTATCAGACACACAAGTATAAACATGGGAGTTGATTTTTGCAAAAATCTCTATCTGTTTTGGAACTCTACTGAAAGATCGATCACATTTTGCTTTTTTTTTTTCTTTTCTTTTTGGTTACTGTGTTACTAAGCTTACGGAGAAGGCTGTCCTGGCATGTAAGCATACACTTAAAGCTGTAAATCTTTTTATCTTAGGGAAGTACAGACTATGTATACCTACTGATGCAGTTAAAAATAAGCTGATAAAGAAGAGTATTTTGTGTGAACTCTTGCTTTTATGAATGAAAGAACCTGAATAATAATCATGTTTTAAAAAAACAATGCTTTCAGTATTTGCATAATAATTTATTCAATTTAACCGAATTTTTTGCAAACAAAGAATTTGTATTATTTTGTATCTATCTTCCCTGCATTTTAGCTATCCACTTCCTACAGGAAGACACGAACATGCAATGTTTTGATAAATATTATCAATCAGCAACCAAAAGCCATCTGAGCTTATGAAATGTAAGTTAAAATTGTGCAATAGTAGACATATGGTTCTATCAACGCACGGCAACTTAAACAAGTGAAGTGAAGCTTGTTGGAAAGGAATTTACAAGCAAAGCATTCTCATGCAATCTTTTTCTACATCATCAGATTTCTCCAGTTTTACTGTAGCTTTCACCATAGTAGATCACCAAGAGAAGTAACGCTTCCTTTCTGCTCCTACTTGGTAAATCACTGATAGTATACGAAGGAATATTTTTAAACACAGGTTCTTGCTTTAGGCTGCCAAGTTGCCAGAGTACATTCATTAATTAGCCCCATTTAAGGCCTTTTCAAAGAAAACAAGGATTAAGCAAATAAAGTAAATTCCTCACAGAGTATGTGAAATTGAGAGTCTTCATAAAAATATTGTATGTTGACTGTGTTATGTCAACTGTTTTTAAATAGAATTACAATGTAAGCAAGCTCCTGTTACACTAGAGAGCATTATGTGACTCTGAGACTGAACTTGAACCAGCAAATATCTATACCTTCTTCTCAACTTGTTAATGAACAAAAGGTTAAAAATCGCCACAATCTTATACAAAAATGAAACACAATGATTTCTAGACCTGTACTCTATTACTCCTCTTGATATCCAAAGTGCAAATGAAGTGCCTACCCTCTGCATTTTGGAGACACTGCTTTCGTTTACTGACACTCAGTAAGACTTGCAGTTTTGAACAGACATCCATCATTTGAGAAGACCTTCAAAGTGGATTTCATTACATTTCATCACGACTTTACCTAAAAGCACACACGCACATTTCAGAAAATTAAACTCAGTCAATATTTGCACAACTGTTGTCGGTAATACAACAAAAAGCCTCTTGCTGTAACTGTCCCAACACCACATGATACATAAAACTCCGCTGTTTTAAAGACAGCTTATTAAAAAATTAACATACCATAGGGAAACTGCATTTTGAATGTATGACCTTACTGTGATTCAGCTTGAAAATCCTTTAAATGAGAATTTTCAAAGAGCTTAGTAACGGAAGTTCATTTTGAAGGAAATCCAATATGCAAATATTTCAGCTGTGCTCTTTTACAAATTGTCTGCCTTGTCAGTTTGAAAAACTGAAAATCAACAATGGAACTGTGTAAGTATACTTGCCCTCATTGCTTAATGTCTATCAAGAATGCTACGGCTGGTGGATTTTAAATTTCTGAAACTGACACTCAAAAACGTATAGTGCATCTTCAGCCCAGGTCCCGTAAATGCTGACTACGCTGCAGCCAAAGCCTCGGAGCCGCCACACACTCAAACTTACATAACACTTACAAAGCTAGCTTAAATACACCATCAATCTATGTCTGTTCCTGCCTTGAAGTAATCCTGTTTAGTTTATCTTTTAACCCTACACTTGCATGGAACAGTACCATTACTAATCTAATAGAAGAAACACACAGGCAACAAATCTGATTTTCTCAGCTTACAGAAAATATGAAATGCAGGGAGACACTCAAATCCAACTTTGCCCAAAATTTGCACCTCCCAAGCCAACGTTCATCCCCAACTGCCATAGCAGCAGGAGAGCAGAGAGGAAAGAACTATGCTGGATACCACACAGGACTGGGAGAAATGGATGAAGTAGGGTAAAAACCCAAAATAATATACAATTTGTATGTATCTCCTACATAAACTGCAGTCTCATTTAATAGTCAGGAATAAATAACTGGCAACTTTGCTTTTGACATTAGGCACCTGTGAAAAAAATGTCTGGTGAAAGCATGAGCATATGCCGTGCACTGGTATTTGCTGTACGAGAGCAGTTTATACAGGCCCCTAGTGGCTCAGCACACACAGCAGCAGATGAAGGGGGATTCCTACTCTTCAGCTTGTGTAGTTTTAGTCTCTGCATTATTCAACCCTAGGAATGAAGGGCAATCTTAAAAACGAAAGGTGAATCACTGACTAGACTTAAATCACCAGGTATTTCGTTCTTTCGCACACCCCTAAGTCTGTTCTTGCAAACCCTCTCCTAAGATTAAGCACCAATTTACTATCACCCATTGAGTTCGCTGACAGTGCTGGTGTTTTGAGTTACATAACCATCATAGCAGAGCACATAATTCATATTATTCTTTAGCGCTCATTGTAAAAGTAGTATGACTGATGGGTTTTAAGCAGGTCCTAAGACCCATTCCTGAAATCCAGAAATACTGAGATACCGTTTTCCTTTACACGCACCGTTCCTGACAGCTTGCCATGGCACACACAAACCGTAATGAATTTCTTAGTGCCTTCTTAGAGTAGAAGTCTTCTACTTAGGCAAAGCTTTCAGTGCTTTAAGTGGATGCAGAAAAGCTATACATCATTTCTGCACTGAGAGAAATCTAAATATACTCCACCATATTACCACAAGTGACAAAACTAAAATTGGAAAGCTACTCCTGTAAAAAGTCTCTCATTAAATCCTTCTTCCTTTCTGTGTAACACTCAGTGCCTTGAAAATCCCATGCCAGTACATTTACAGCTTTTAGCAATTTTGACTGGGCAAAATTTGACAGCTGAGTTTATTAAACTGACCAGTTTGTCAATTTCACACATAAAAAAAGCAGTAATAGCAGATCTCATGAGACGGAATTTAAAGAACCTATCAAAAAATTGCCATCTGAAGTAAGATACAAGTACATATGATTGTATTTACTAGCGGGGAGAATCCTTTTTTCCTTCGGAGTCGCACGGTTCAATAACAAGAATTGTAGGACCTTTGTGTGCTTCCAGCCCAGGAGAAAATGATGTCATTTACTATATACACTTTTACAGCAAGAAAAGAAAGTACTGACCGTTATAGCATTATAAACCATTAGCAGATACCAGAGGAAGGAAAAATATGGTACATACACATTTTTCCATCTCTGCATCAAAATTCCCGATAAATGTCCCGATATTACAGAAGTTGGTTGTGCCTGAACAAAAGGTATGTTGGAAGCGATCTCTGAAAGGATGAAAAGACAATCATAACTTCCCACGTTAATCCTAAGTTTAAGAGAATACCGGCTTCACCAAAAACACTCATGTCTGCAAATAGGAAACTCCAAAGCAAATCAGCGTCTACAGACTCATCTCCAACGCAACGCCATCTCAGGCGACAAGTGAAGGAACACATAAAACCCTAACTATTCTGCGTAAATAAAATGACCCTTCTATGTATGTCGAAACTGGACATGGTAAGCATGGTAAAGAAGCTGGCATCCTTCCACGAGGCTGTAACTGTACAAAGGCCAGGCAAAAGAATAAAATACGCATGACAGCACTGTGCAGAAGTAACAAGGAGGAGCAGACATTCAAAAGCCACACATGCAAGGGTGAGTGGTGATCACTTATAAAGGAAATAATATAGTTCTGTCGGGGAGGAAAGGGATAGAAAACAGGCAAAATACGGAATTCGGTGGAAGAAAACAACTGTTTTATTTGCCAGCCTGGGAGAACCCGGTTGCAGCAGCGAGGAGTGCCTGCTCGCACGGGCAGCCGGCGCAGAGGGAGCTGCTAAGTTTGCCGAACAAATTCAAGAGCCCCTTTGTAAGGGCTCGGAAAACTGAGTTTCCAGCCCGATGTGCTTCCTTTCAAGTGGTTTCGGGAGAGTAAACAAAGAAATTAAAAGCCTAACCTGTGAAAAGCTTCGCATCTCCGTGCCTCCCCGCTCCGCCGAGAGAGAGGAGGAGGAGAAGGAGGAGGAGGAGAAGAAGGAGGAGGAGGAGAAGGATGAGGAGGAGGAGAAAGAGGGAGCCCTCCTCGGACCGGCGCCGGGGTCCCTACCGGCCGCCCGCCTCCACTCTCCAGCGGCAGGCGCCTCGCCTCTCACCCCTGCTACCTTCCCCCTTCTCCCCACCCGTTAGAATAAACAAAATAATTAATAATTCGGTCGCCAAAGCAAACGCCCAACGTGTAATTAGCGCAGCTCCCGCCGCCCCCCCGCCCGTGTACAGCCGCATTCGGGGGAAACGTCGGCTCCGATCCACCAGCCGCCCTCCGGCTGCCCGGTCCCCCGTCCCCGCACCGCCGCTCCTCGCTGCCCTCGCAGGCCTCGCGCCAGGCTGAGACCCGGCCCAGAGGAGAGGGGCGCGGGCTGCAACCGGCCGGGGGGAGCCCCGGGGCACCCGGGGGGGGGAGTTCTGTGTGAGGCACATGTGTGCCGGGCTGCACACACACACACACGCACACGCACACACGCGCGCGCGCACACACACACTGTTACGCGCGCTCACACGCACAAACGCGCCCAAAGAGGCGGCAAAGACGGAGCGGCGGCGGGGAGGGGGGGGGGGGGGAAATGGGTCAGGAGCGGGGCAGTTACCTGGTCATGTTGGCTCCCCCGATCCCAGCAGCAGCAGCAGCAGCAGCCGCCGCCTGCCCGCCCGCCGCCGCTTCCCGCCGCCGCCGCCACCTCCTCCTGCTTCTCCCGCTCGTCTCCGGGGCGGCCAATTTAATCCAAGCCCCGCAGCAGCAGCAGCAGCAGCAGCAGCAGCAGCACCAGCAGCAGCAGCTACGAGCTGAGCCCTCCGCCGCTGCTGCCTGGCGCTGGTGCGTGTCTCTTTACAGTCCGGCGCCGGGGAACGGGAGGGAGTCAACGAGAGTCCGAAAATCCAGCATCTAGAAGAGCCAGGTCTCCGCCTGCCTCCTCCTGCCAGCGCCACCTCTCCTCCGCTCAGCTCTGTTCCGCTCTGCTCTTCTTTTCTTCTTCTTCTTCTCCTTCCTGCGGCGGCGGCGGCTGCTGCTGCTGCTCCCGGGCGCGCTCTCTGTTCCCGAGCTGCTGCTCCGTTTCCCCTCCTCCTCCTCCTCCCTCTCTCTCCTTCTTCCTTCCCCCTCCGCTTCTTCCCCCCCCCCCCCCCCCCCACCTTTTCTTTTCTTCCTTCGTCTCTTTTAGCCGATTCTTTCGCTACGAATAGCAGCTCGGTCGCCCACCCGGGCTGCCCCCCACTCTCCCGCCCCCTCCCCCTCGAAAAAGTGCACTGCAAACAAAAGCGAGGGAAGAGGGCACGGGGCGGGGGGAGCGGGGAGGGCAGAAACACGGGAAAAAATACCCAGAAACCGTCCCCGAGAGCCGGTAACACGAGCAACCCTTCCCCCACCCCGCCTCGCTCCTCCGGGGGAGAACGGGGACGCCGTGGGTACGCCGCTGGAGGCGACGCTCTCTCGTTTCATGGGTTTGTTGTCGTGGGGTTTGGGTTTGTTGGTTGTTCGTTTGGGTTTGGGTGGGTTTTGGGTTTTGGTTGTTTTGGTTTTTTTTTTTTAATCCTCTTACGCTGCGTGGCTCACAGGATGCGCACGGCCCCAAGTGCCAGGCAAAGCTTGTTGCCGGGCTCTGTGCCTGTGCGCGCCCGTGTGCCTGTGCCGGGGGCCGAGGCGTGCGCGGCGGAGCGACGGGGGCGGGCAGGCAGCGCCCGCCCCAGCCCCAGCCCCAGCCCCAGCCCGGGCCGCCGGCTGACCCGGGACGGGGGCCACGCGCCGCGCGGGGACACCCGCACACCCGCGCGCGGCCGGGCGGCGGGGGAGGGGAGGGTGACGTCACTCCGTGCCGGCCCCGGGGGCCGCCTCCCCGCCTGGCTGCGCGCGGGGGGCGCCCACGGCCACGCCAACCCCGCGGGGGGCGGAACGCGAGCGGGGCGGAGGCCGGGCCGCAGGGCTGCGGGCGCCAGCCTGCGGCCGGCAGCGCCGCTCCTTGCCCGCCCCCAAACTTCCTCGGGCGAGCGAAACTGACCGAAGTTGACGCGCTGAACTTCTTGCCCGCCTTTGCACCCAGCTGGTGGAATCACCGGGGGTTACCGGATGTGCCGGTCCAAGAGGGGTGTTACGAGGGGTCTTTGCTCATTCAGTCATGCTTGCGTACGGCAAGTCCCTGATTTTCCTCCTGAAGAACGGTCAGACTTCATGCTGAGCGACACCACATGTTGCTTGGCGCAATCCGTGGCGTGCCGTGGGGCTAAAAAAAAAGGCCCCTGCTTTTCTCACCCCGTCTTGCCTAATCCCCTGCACAGGAGGAACAGCGCGTAGGACATAGGTGAAGACAATAGGATTTAAGTGAAAAGTGCTTTGGAAAACCTCACAGCTGGTTTCTAACCATCTTCAGAAGCCTGGAGCGTATGCCCTCCGTGCCACAGGTCCTCCTGTGTAAAATGGGGGTAAAGTGTTAGGATAAACACAATAAATACTAGTCAGTCATTATGGTGACGGGAGCCCATTAAGATCAATGCCACAAGCTGGCTCACTGGCTTCGGAGTGTATGAAGCTGCAGCTGCGGTATTGGCCAGACTGGTGCTCCTTGTCCTGAGCTTAGTGCTGGCTTGCTGCAACCTGATCAAGCTGTGTAGCCCCTGATTCTCAAATCAGTCATGGTGGTCCGTGCAAATTTCATTGCAGATCATTGTTACTTTTCTGCCCAGGAGAAGGATTTGGGTATTTCCTATTACAAAATCATATTTTACCATCTCCTGGAATGTAGTGCCGCCAACATGACGGCTGGCAGAAGTGAAGATAAACTTTGTTCTCCCGAAGTCCTATAAATTGCTGTCTTTTGGTGCTGCCAGTTACACCATGAAAAACGGTCCCCCAAGTAATCTTACACTTAGAGGAGCACTAGTCCTTTCCAGATAGTAGCTTTCAAAATACCAGATGACTTTGTAAAAAAATTACTTTCTATTAAAAGGTAAGTGTGTGAAATGTAGCATGGATGACTACTTTTTATCTTGTCAAAAAGAACTGTTCAATAAAAGACCAACTTTTCAACAAGCAACTGTGGTTTTAAAGTAAAACAACAAAAATCAAAAGCTGGGCAAAACGCTATTTTATCTTTATCGTAACAAATGTGGTTAAAGAAAGCAAGAATTAGATCCTCACCTTTGCACCCTTGACTCAGATGACTGCAGGGCTGTATTTACTTTGAAATGGCAATACTAAATAGGTATTTCAGGTTTTAATGTTATGTCCCAGCAGTTTTTATCCGTATACTTAGCTGGTTTAGTGCTCTTCATGCTGTGATCCTTGCATGACATTGAAGAATTGAGCAATAAACCCATGAATTTTGTATTTTTCATGTGGTATCACAATGTGGATGTGAGTTTTGGGACTACATTTAGCTTTCCATTATCTTAGAGTCATAAGCAGGTTGTGTAGCTTTTCCTTCTGTTCAGTCACCATCACAGCACACATTAGGAATAAACGCATTTCTTTCTATAGTAGTATTAAAACCAGATCTTGTGAATAATATTTATAAGATTTCCATGTTTTGTAGTGATGCTAAAGCAAAAAAAAAGAGAAGTTGTTAACCTAAATTCATGAAGCAGCATTAAAACACTGTATACTTACTGTTGCTTTAGTGCGTATCATCACTTGTTATCAGTACCATGAATTTTATACTTAAGATGGTAGTGTACACATATACATACAGAAATGTATATATACGGTTTGGTAATACACCTTTAACATTCCTTCCCTATTAAGAGGAGATAGCACATCAAGAAGCATAATTCATCAGTTACAAACTACTCATTAAAGTGGATTTTTTTTTTCCATAATACATAAAAAATTCAAACACGGCATTCTTCACTGGTGTTCTATTTTTGCCAAGATTGCAGCAGTACATTACTCTAAGGTTAGTACAGCACTGGAAAAATATTTACACATTTTATTAACTTTGAAATATTTCCTGTAAAACACTGAACAATCTCTAAGATCGTAATTAAATTAGGTTTGGAAGATATGAATCTTTTATTAATTTTTTTTAAGGTGGGAGGAAGAACAGTCTTTTATGTCATTTGGAATTAAGTATCATCTATTCCCTCAGAGTTTTTATAAAAACAAGCATCGTTCTGTCACCATTCAATGTTAACTGTTTAAATCTGTTCTTCCTGCTCATGGAGCTGCTTTCAGTGTCCTCTTTGAGGCTACATACCAGCAGTGCAAGTTTGATGTGAAGCGCAGGGTGTAAGTGCAGGTTTAAAACTCAAAAGACGTAGCAAAAGAGGAAGAGAAACAGGTCATCTTTCCTTATATTCATCTGATCTGAATACCTACCTGCAGCCATACTCTGAGTGACTTCTGCCATAGCTCTTCAAGTAGGGGACCAGACATACTCCTTCATGTCTCAGTCTCATGAATTTCATATATTAAATAGTACTCTATTAATAGCGTGCAGTATTATTTTCCTTTCGGCTGTTTTGCCTTGGATTGTTGCTTGCATCCCTGGTAAATGGCATTCCACTAAGCTCTTTAGCACAGTAGGACATTCCATTAACAACAGGAGCCAGTGGACATTGGGTTACCACACAGCAAGATCAGGAAGGGGAGAGAGAGCGGGGGTGGGGAACCAGAAAGGTTACTCTGCAGTTGCCTCTCCCTTTTTTTTTTTCTTTTTGTTGCATACATTATGATAGCTGTATATTACAGTTATTTATGATTAACATATGACAAGCTGTCGGCTGAAATCTAACACATGATTTGTCACAAAACTGCATTAATGCATATGTTAGGCATTGGCTTATGAAATGATTATGAGAAACGTTCCTGAGTTGCTGTACTGATATTTGAAAATTCTCATTTATAAGCCACATACACTGTGAGGTCCTATTATTAAAGATAATAAAACACTACTAGACAAGTAAACACATGTTGTCTATATGCAAAAATTTATTCAGCTAACGCAATTTGAATGCACATCTTTTAAACGCTGATTTAGTACCTCAGCAGACATTCTCAGTACTTGTCTTTATCTTGTAAACATTTGTGATTCATATAAATCTTTCAAGTGATGAAACTTGGGTAGGTAGAGACAGAGGTATAGAGAAGAAAGTGATTTTAAGTGCATTTTTTTACGATAATTTTTGCTGCGTTCACTTTTTTTTTCCCTGCTGTTTTAAAGAGATGAGGCTTTATACGCTTGTGTGATCCGCCTGGCATTCCAAACAACTTCTGAATGTGCCAGCACATTTTAAATCCATTTTGGAGAAGGATTCAGGTCTCGTATCCTATAGGTCTCAAACCCTGTTTTAATCTTTCTTCTGTGGAAATAGAGGTTTGGTAGACAAAGGAGAAGAGCAGGCTGGTCTGCACACTTGTCCCAGCCCATTCATTGCACTGAGCCAGTCACACTGCATGCCCTACCACAGATCCAAGCTAGCTGATGGGAAAAGGGTCATGCAGCACATAAATACAAAGAAAATTTGGCTTGGTTGTTTCTACTTCTCAAGGAATAACTTGTTGTACTAGCTCTTTATGTGGTTTGGGGTTTTTTTAACTGAAAAGAGTAAGAAGCCTAGAAAAATAGTAATTAATCACACAGTACATGAAAATCTGCAGGGACTTGGAGATGATGAAGCAGGATCAGCTTCATCAGAGTGCACTAGAGTATATGCCACAAACTGAAAATAAACAGCAGCATATGTAGGGAAAGCTGTAAATAAGATTTGCAGATAGAGGGGACAGCTTTGTCTTTTACTTCTAGAGTATTTGGAGTATCTCAGATGTGGTGAGAACTCTCCTAAAAATTTGGAAAGAATATACTTAGAATATAGAACACAATCTGGTGCTATTTTTCTTAAAAAATTATGCATATGTATATAATGTATGTACGCACACAGGTGCAGGAGGTCTTTGTCAAGATTTGCTTTCAGTTTGAATGCAGTAGTGCAGATGGGGGTTTTTTGTTCTTTGTTTTCTTCTGGTTTCAAAATGTAGCCTTCATGGGAAGAAGGTGCTTCTAGATTTTAATCACTGCAGCAGAGAGCTAAGACTAGAATATCAAGAATATTTTCTAATATAAGAAGAGGAAAATGGGATCCAATAAAGGAAAATCAATAGCCAAATGACATCTTGCTAGTTCACACCTTTTACAACCATTAAATGGAAAGAGATACCATGCTTTACTTAGTGTGTGATTTTTTCATGGTTGCTCAACATGCACTAGGGAGACTGAAGGCATCATTTTGCACCCATAGGTCAGAGACCACAGTCTGTATAACACTACTTGAGGTAAGTCCTGACAGCAAGTAACTGAATTCATGTATTTTAAAACTCAGGAAAGAAGAGGAAGATACTAATGCCGTAACTGATTCACAGAACTGGAAGATTTTGTTAATCTTTTATTTGAACACTGACTTTTAGCTCTTAAGGAGACACTGCTGTTTAGTTTACATAGCTTCTTTGATAGCAAAGTTTCTGAAAACACTTTGTAGAAGACAGGGGATCTCACAAACTGACAACAACTGGTCCAAGTGAACCATCATAAATCTGAATATTTGTTCCCTCCTCCAGACCTCAAGGAGGTTCAGATCGCAACATCGAATACGGCAGTGCTGTACTGTCTGGGGGCTGAGCAGGGGGTAGAGGGAGGAGAAGAGAAGTCTTAGTTTATTTCCTAACCTTGAACCTTTTGCTTCCTTGAATATAGGATATAGAATATGGAAAAAGCTGCTCAGTCATCTGAGGGAGGGAGTTTCTCCATTCCTCTCATGTTGCCTCCTTTCTTCTAGTAAATCAAGAGGCATAGACAAGCACTGTGAGGCGAGATACAGATTCTTGTAGCAGAGGTGCTGCATTATGAAACCTTACAAGATAGAATGGGAAAGGGAAAAGAAAAATATAAAAGGAAATTCTTCTCAGCATCTCTCTCCCTGCAGTTACCTAGAGTTAGTATTTTAAAGTCATTATTGCTCTGGCCCTATAAATATTTCAACAACAGTATTGATAAATATCTACAGTAGCAAAAGAAGGATTTTTTTTTACTAGAGTGGACCCTATTGTGCTCTGTCTTGGCTTTAAGTCTATCTCAGGATGACCAGGTTTAAACCTTTTTTGTTGAATCTGACCAATTTGTACAGATTCAATTAAAGTAATTTTTTCCCCCAACATAACTCCCATTAACTTCAGAGAATGTGTTTCCTAATTAAAAATATAGAAAAGTGTCTGTGCCTTGATTACCAGTGTATTGCTATGAAGAGTTTCAGCTCAACTTCTAGTGGGCAAGTGTCCCCATCATAAAAATGGTGTCATATTTAGTAATTCTGTTCAAGTCAAGGACTTTATGGAGAATCAAATTATTCTCTCATTTCTAAACGCGGTTGCTCCAGAGGTAGCTGCAAGTTTATTGGCAGGCCAGTCTCAATAAAAGCCCCTGAAGTCTTTAGTATAGAGTGCTATTAATCCAGCACTTTTCATGAGCACTGTGTTCACCTTATTTTCAATTTTAAATATAAAATTTTGCAAATTCCATGAATTCTGATATCAGAAGGAACATTTCTACAGTATGACCTCAACTGACCTGTGTATACAGATTACTGAATTTCACTGAAACAGAAAAAATATTTTACTTATAACCACTCTGTTTATATTACCTTTCCATTGTTTCGGTTTATGTTTTCTTCCATCCCATCCATTAATCACTGAATGCAAGTCCACTGAACATTTACTCTGTTACAGAATGTAGTATATAAGCTATGCACTGCACAGCCTTTTAAGGAAGACTGTGTATTTTGGGCAGAACAAGAGGTGTTAAAACCACATTATCCAAACAAATCTGCTCACCACACAACATTGTCTAATAATTTTCATTCTCAACAATTCAATTAAAACAGAAATTAGGACCACGAGAAAAATCAATGTTTTAGCCAAAGAAGTTATTCATGAAAAAGGAATGGAAAGATTAAATCTGTTTATTGAATCCAGATTATTAGCAAGCTCGGGTGCCAAGTCCTTTGTTTTTCAATGTTGAAAAGCACTTTTCCACATTAAACTAGCCCTGTGAGGGAAATCACATATTAGTCACAGTTTTCCAATCAGAGGATTTATTTTTCAACAAGGGAAAAAAACTTTTGGAAGTTCTGTCATAAAAATGACAACCAATGAACTTCAGCAGACAACTTTTTAGGAGGCAAATATAGTTAAATGACCTCCATATAATTTTTTTTCGTATAGGCCCAAGCTAGCACGAACATGAACTGCTGGAAATCAAATCCACAACCTAAGAGTTTGCTGATATTTTCTCATTTAGTTCCTTCACTGAGGAGGCAGAAAGGACACAACAGGGGCAATAAATTTCAAATCCACTGTTTATGGAATGATCACAACATGATGCATGTCTTTAGTGTCAAGTAGGTTCTGCATGTTCAGGATGCAATTATGATTTTAAAAAAATAGAAGGCAAAGAAATAGAGACTGGTCCTTCTCCAGACTTGCTTTTACTTTCCTCTTCTTGATTTGGCTCTGTGAACTCGTTTGCTTTTGCAACAGGTTTCTTTCCTCCCAGTTAAGCTACCAGTCTCTTTTCATTCTCTTACAACCATCCACATACAGTGTCTTTCGAGAATCATCCACTTCCTACATCATCTAATGCCTCCTTTCTCTGTCAAGTGACTACACATTCTTCTTCTTAAATCTCTCCTTTCTCAAATTCCAGCTTTTCCGTTCTATTCCAAGACCCTGGGTTACCTTTTCATTTATTTTCTCCTTCATTCATGTCCTCTTTTCTAGATTTACCTCATTGCCTCTTCCCTCAAACAGCTGTCATCAGCCTTACTATCTCCCACATCCTTCCACCTTTCATTCCAGAAGTACACTTTTGCATATATATATGTGTAATGGGGGAGGGTGGAAGGAGATAATATTACCTAAGCCACATTTTTTTGAGATCCCAGAAAGGTCAGCACACTCTTGCTCAACACATTAAGAAGGAGGCTGTAGCAAAATACCATACAACAGTATGCATGGCTTTATTGCATCCAATACCTACACTGTTCTACAGGACATCCTTCAGAAGCTGGAGGCACTGAGGCAGGGAGCATTTCTGAAAACAAGGTGTCCCACTGAATATTTCTTCTTGATATGGCTGGCATTCAGTATCTAAATGGTTGGTTGGTTATGCATTGTTCCACATCTCCCTGCCTAGATCCAATTCATCTTGGTGCTTGTCATGGTTTAGCCCCAGCCAGCAACTAAGCACCACGCAGCCGCTCTCTCACTCTCCCTACCCCGATGGGATGGGGGAGAGAATTGGAGGAGTAAGAGTGAGAAACACTCCTGGGTTGAGATAAGAACAGTTTAATAATTGAAATAAAGTAAAATAGTAAGCATAATAATAACAATATAATAAAGATAATAATAACAACAATATACAAAGCAAGTGATGCACAATGCAATTGCTCACCACCCACCGACCGATACCCAGACAGTTCACGAGGAGCGATCGCTGCTCCCTGGCCAATCCCCCCCAGTTTATATACTGAGCATGACGTCATATGGTATGGAATAGCCCTTTGGGCAGTTTGGATCAACTATTCTGGCTGTGCCCCCTCCCAGTTTCTTGTGCACCTGGCAGAGCCTGGGAAGCTGAAAAGTCCTTGACTAGCATAAGCAGTACTTAGCAACAACTAAACCATCAGCGTGTTATCAACATTCTGCTCCTAAATCCAAACCACAGCACTATGCCTGCTACTAGGAAGAAAATTAACTATCCCAGCCAAAACCAGGACAGTGCTGCAAGGAGTAAAACTGATCTCAGAAGGAGGTGACATATAGCTAATATTTGGAAGCTGGTTTTCTTCAAGATTTTGAGGAGATGGAACATCAAAGGAAAGAAAAGGGTAAGTCACTGTCTTATCTGATTCTGAGTAAGAAATAGGTCACAAATATAATGTCATATTGGGGGCCTTCAGGAACAGTAGTAGAAAGCATAAGCTGTCCTCTCAAGAACAGCAATGGTCTTGGGATCAGAAGGATGTTAATTCAAATATCACTGGAATGATTGACCCCTCTTTTCACATAATAAAGGAGATAGAAATCCTAGGATTTGCATAATTCACTGTAAATAACATACCAAATCTCAGAGCATTTATAACAGTTTGTCCCTGCAGACTCTGTAGTGAGCAGCAGCTGGTTTTGTGGACTCATATGAGCAGAGAGTGTTTAAAAGGTGCAGCCTGAAAGAATGCTGTAATCTTTTTTCTTTTGTATACTGACTCCCAAGGTGGCAAAATGCAGTGATGATAGTGATGATGGAGGTGTCTTCCTGTAATTATGCTCTCAGCACATTCAACAATATACTGAGTACCATCACTGTGATCTGAAACAATAAAGTTTGCTACCAAGAAAAAAATCATCGTTTCATTCCATCACACAAATTATCTTTCATTCTACACACACACACACACACACACACACACACACAGAGATCCCCTTTTCTAAAGAGGGTTATAAAAAAGAACAAGACAAACTTGGGATTGTACTTTCAGCTGGGACATTTTCTGTGCCACATAGTAGTTTTTAAAAACAAAGAGGGATTGGCTTGTACTTGTTTTCTGAACACAGGAAAGTGATAGATGTATGAAAATTATTTTCTGTATGATTTCACTAAGAAGCAATCAGGGAAAGAAAATGGGTATTTTAGTTACGGCAAAAATAAAGCTGCAACTTAAATGTTTTTCATTCAGCAAGGATCGTTATTTTACTTGATAATTCCTCAAACAACAGACAGAAAGAACAGCAAGAGTGTTCTTGCATGTTTGGAACAACATTCACAAAGAGAACAAAAAATGAAGGGAAAAAATGTTTGTAGATATTTCTACCACTCCAGTGCTTTCAAACATCAGAGCTTCTACTGGCTTATCAACCCTGTGTCAGTTACGAGGGCATGTAAACACCACTGCAGTTGTTCCTTTGTTCAGTGCTACCAGGATGCTGTCCACCATAGCCTAACAAATATTTTGGCCTCTTTATTCTGGTGTTACTAAGCAAAAAAATGACGGACATGCTTCCAGCAGAAGGAGACATGCCTCCTTTTCCTACACCGATAGATCTAGGTGATGTGGAGACCATGGATATAAGAAACGGTAATAACTGAGATATGTTTATAAATCACCATTTCATTTTGAATAAGAAGAAAGCAAAAGGAAGAATTGTGAGCACAAAAGGAAGTTTCAAAGATTTTTTGCATTTACTAGGATCATATGACACAGCAAGCCACTGAGCAAGTAAGCTTGTATATGACCCTGGTAAGTATTTTTCAGACCTGTTTCCCAAAACAAAGCTGTCTATCATGCGAGGGTGGCCTACATTTCTTGTTTCTACCCTGTATTTGATTTGACTTAAAACAGTCGTGTCTGTGCTCACTTTACCTAATGATTCAGGTTGGTCTACATTAACAATCTGTGCTTTTCTTTATTTACTGTTCTCCCAACCTGCAGAAGCAGAACCTGGAAGAATCTGCTTCCAAAGGGATCTGGAAGACAGAAAGCTTCCACTAATGTAGAGAAAGGGCTTCCTAGACCTGGCATATACTTCCTTTCATACTATGTTATTTTGAGCTTGTCTGGCAGTTCCCTAGCACTATCAGCAGTGATGATAATTGTAGTTCTATGCATGAAAAAGCACAAGGACTTGAAGTTATTTCTGCTCCTTTAGTAACTGAAGTACAAGAAGAAAGTACCTTGTGTCTTGTGAGTATCAGAATGTCCTTCCCCAGTGAGGTTTGGAAAAGCTGTACATTGAAACCTGTGTAGTTAGTACACCATTTCATGCTAGCATCCAAAACTGAAGAAAACAAGTAAAAAGAATTCAAAGAAGGCATAATGGAGAATTTTTTTTTTACTCACTTGTATTCTAAGATATAATACTATTCTTGTGCATAGATAGTGAAAATATACACTTTAAATATGTAGCTGAGCATACACTTTTGTACCTCTCTGCAATTTTTGTATTAGACATGATATTGATTATCTATACAATAAGTATCAAATAGGTTATATAGAGGAAGGCTCATGCCAGTGCCTACGCACAGCATAATTTTGAGCATACTCTTAGCATTCACACTGCACTAAATGAGGTGACTCTTCTATTTAAAGTGATGCACTTGGATAAGCATTTGCAGGAGTAGAGACATAAAAAATGTAATTACATTTCCCTCTAAAGGCTGAATTGGCCTGCTGAAACTTTTAAAACGCCCTATGAAAAGTGTATTTTTATGAGTATAGGAATTGAATATATTCCAAAGACATCCAAAATACTGTCACCAAGTGGAAAGCATTTAAAGAAATACTAGACAGAGTATTTTCACAGAGCTCACTGCTAAAACCTCAGTGATTTCAGTCGCCTTGTTTTTTTACGCAGGATCCACTCCCTGTTCCTCTATATAAATTACTTTTGTCTGGGTATGATACAGCAGGGTGATTCAACTCTCCTTACAAAACCCCAGTGGAAATCTGAGTGCTCTGAGAAATTCATGGGGTCTGGCTTGTCAGTGTAACTGGGACTACATTCAGTAACTAAAAAATCCCTGTGTATTTTAAGGAAAGCAAAAGGTTATTTTTTTTTAGAGGAAAACCGGTAAATAGGGAACAGGTTTTGCATTTGCAAATCCTATTTTTAATCTCCCTTTGCAGTGAATGTTCAGGGATAGTAATAACACTGCAATATCTTCTCAAGAATTTGGAGCTTCGTCAGTTGTCCCGGTTAAAGGTTTCATTATTTGCTATTGGCAGAGCACACAGGCATGAAGCATTCATTAATTTATCATTCGAAGTTAATATACGGTATCTATTTAAATGTGGGAAACTCACTTGCAAAAATAACTTGGTACATTGTGTGATGCTTATTGATTGGGAAAAAAAAATTACAGCAAATGGCCAAGGATAAATAACTCTTCTTTTCCAGAGGTTAATAACAGATCAAAACAGGTTTGTAAATACCATCTTGACACAATCTATTTCAAAACTATGTTTCTGAAAATGTGTTTTTCTGGATATATATAAAAGCTATTTGTAATTACCATAGTCAAAAGAAAAATGAATAATGCAAATTTTGTCACTGTTCAAAGATCCAAGCATGATTAACATAGGTAAATCCATTTGTGATATAGACAGTTCATTAGAATATCTTTAGAAACTCCTAATCTCCAACTGACAAGGCACTCCAGGACTCTCTGTTTCCATATTTTGCTAAAACATTTGAAAAAAATGGAGCTGTTAGACTAATCCCTTACGAAAATTGATTTGTGACCACAGTAAATTATCCTATGTATTTTTTGAGTCAATTCATCTATTCTAATAACTGCTGAAATAATTAGGAAAACTATTTTTGATCAGAGTGATCAGGCTTTTTTAAAAGTGTATTGTTTTGTATTTAAGTGCATTAAATATGAATCACAATTGTTGGATCATGTTACATATATGAAATGTGATAATACTGTATATTAATGTCTAGTTTTAGATACTTCATGATATAATCATCCAATACATAAACTTGAAGGTTAAATTGCTTATTTAATACTTAACAGTGATGAAATTCATAAGCAACATTGTCCTTTTGTTGAATCATGCCATTATACGACTACAGAAGAAAGCATGGTAGGACGTCACATATGGAAGCAATAAAAAGTATCTTCAGTGCTTAGTATCGTCAGTCTGTTCTCAAAGCATTTCAGATGTTCTTACCCTATCAGATAGTTTTGGAACTGAGCACAGGCCTCTGCCTAGACTAACCAGACCTCTAAGAAGCACTTGAACTGGAGTGAGATGGAGTATCTGAATGGCACTACCTCACCTTAACTCTCTTAGTTACCTCAAATATCTCTAAAGCAGGCAAAATGGTTAACTATGAACAAAAAGTGAAGATTTCCATTAGAGGGAAGTTTATGACTATGTTTTCAAACAAACCTCTTTGAGAAGCATAGCCTAAAATCTCCCGTGTTTTCAGAATCTAGAACAGAATTTCTTTTTGCTTTTGCTTTCCAAACTGTATTAGAGGAGAGGCGATGTGGGTTGAGTAAGGATGTGGGAGGCACCCTTAATTAAAGGGAGGCCTTTGGCCCTCACCGCTATACAATTTCTTAAGTGATAAGAAATTCATATTCCAGAGTAATCTGGGATTTAGTCTGCCTTTTAGGCTATCTGGATGAGAGCTAGCAGTAATATTTACAGCGATTATTCAAACAGAGTTACTAGTGCAAAATGCTTCAGAAATGAGAAACATATCAGGAGTTTCTACAGACTCAGTCCTCTTTACACAGTTTCACTTTTCCTGCCTACCCGAGGTAATCAGTAGACATCCATTTGCTGGATTTTCTCTCTTATGGTGTAATGATACGGTACAATGTGCAATCAGGTTCCAATTAATGCTTTTAATGCTGTTATTCCTATTGAGCAAAATCTTAGCTGTACAAAAATTACTGTTTCAGTTAAAATTCTGTGTAAATGTCCAAAGTAGTACTACTATTGACTAGTCTAAACAATGGCATTTCATAGCACCTTGCATTTTCCTATTAGTTGGCATAGGTCTACTATAAGTAATTGATAAGTATGAAAAGAAACAATAATGCAGTTTGTGTAATAGTGAATCTAGCTGAATTGCATCAGGAAAAGTCAGACACTTTCATGTTCTGTGAAAGCTTCCAGAAACAGAACTGCTCTTCAGTTTTTCTCAGAAATTTAGGGGCACCCAGAAATTTAAGTGTAAGTTCACCCTTGACCCAGTGGTTTTCTAAGGGAGAATATAACCTAGGTGACTCTGCTTGAGCAACAAATGACCCTGCTTGAGTGGAGAAGGGTGGACAAGGTCACCTCCAGAGGTACCTTCCAACCTCAACCCTTCTGTGATTCTGTGATAACCAAGCTTCCTGAAGATAGTTCAACAACAGTGAGTCAAAGTTCCTATTTAGTCACTACAAACTGCTGCATGCTAGGAGGAAAAAAAAAAAAAAGAATCAGATTTTGACCATGTTTTCTTTGTATGTCTTTGTGACCCTTTTATGGTCACTTTTTGTAAATACAAGAAGCAAATATACCTGCAGGCCATACATTTGAAGTCAACATTGGACAATACAATTAAAAAATTCTGAAACAAATACATTCTGAAACTTCTAAATATTTCCGCAACCCAGTCTGAAGAACTACAGATTCAGAATACTCTGAACTACCAATTTCTGTTGTTACCTTTAACAATAGTCTATCTATAAGTAATCCGTTTTCAAGTACAGGAGAAGCAGTTCTTTCAACGTGACTGGGGGGGCATTTGCTTACACTAACTACTTACTGTTAAGTGAGGAATATATTGGGTTTGCTTGGCAAGGTCTTGGTAACAGGGGGGCTACAGTGGTGGCTTCTGTGAGAAGCTGCTAGAAGCTTCCCCTGTGTCCGATACAGCCAATGCCAACTGGCTCCAAGACAGACCCGCTGCTGGCCAAGGCCGAGCCAATCAGCAGCAGTGGTAGTGCCTCTGTAATCATAGAATCATAGAATCAATTAGGTTGGAAAAGACCTTTAAGGTTATCCAGTCCAACCATTAACCTAACATTACAAAGTACACACTAAAACAATCAAGGGTAGACTAGACTAAACCATGTCCCAAAGTGCCACGTCTACCCATTTTTTGAACGCTTCCAGGGATGGTGACTCCACCACCTCTCGGCGCAGCCTGTTCCAATGCTTGACCACTCTTTCCGTGAAGAAATTTTTCCTAATTTCCAGCCTAAACCTCCCCTGGTGCAGCTTGAGCCCATTTCCTCTTGTCCTATTGCTTGTTACCTGGGAGAAGAGACCAACACCAGCCTCACTACAACCTCCTTTCAGGGAGTTGTAGAGAGCATAAGGTCTCCCCTCAGACTCCTCTTCTCCATGCTAAACAACCCCAGTTCCCTCAGATGCTCCTCATAAGGCCTGTGCTCCAGACCCTTCACCAGCTTCGTTGCCCTTCTCTGAACACGCTCCAGCACCTCAATGTCTTTCTTGTAGGGAGGGGCCCAAAACTGGACACAGTATTCCAGGTGCAACCTCACCAGCACTGAGTACAGGGGGACAATCACCTCCCTGCTCCTGCTGGCCACACTATTCCTGATACAAGCCAGGATGCTGTTGGCCTTCTTGGCCACCTGGGCACACTGCTGGCTTGTGTTCAGCTGGCTGTCTACCAACACCCCCAGGTTGTTTTCAGCCAGGCAGCTTTCCAGCCATGCCTCCCCAAGCCTGTAGCATTGCATGGGGTTGTTTTGACCCAAGTGCAGGACCCGGCACTTGGCCTTTTTGAATCTCATGCAGCTGGCCTCAGCCCATCGGTCCAGCCTGTCCAGGTGCCTCTGCAGGGCCATCCTACCCTCAAGCAGATCGACACTCCCACCCAACTTGGTGTCATCTGCAAACTTACTGAGGGCACATTCAATCCCCTCATCCAGATCATTGATAAAGATATTAAACAAGACTGGCCCCAAAACAGAGCCCTGGGGAACACCGCTCATGACCGGCCACCAACTGGACTTAACTCCATTCACCACTACTCTCTGGGCTTGGCCACCCAACCAGTTTTTTACCCAGTGAAGACTATGCCCATCCAAGCCGTGAGCTGCCAGCTTTGCAAAGAGAATGCTATTGGAGACTGTGTCAAAGGCTTTGCTGAAGTCCAAGTAGATGACGTCCACAGCCTTTCCATCATCCACCAGGCAGGTCACCAGGTCATAGAAGGAGATCAGGCTGCTCAAGCAGGACCTGCCTTTCATGAACCCATGCTGGCTGGGCCTGATCCCCTGGTTGACCTGCACATGCCAGCTGAGCACACTCAATATGAACCTCTCCATAATCTTTCCATGCACCGAGGTCAGGCTGACAGGCCTGTAGTTCCCTGGATCCTCCTTCTGGCCCTCCTTGTAGATGGGCATCACATTGGCAAGCCTCCAGTCATCAGGAACCTCCCCTGTTAACCAGCACTGCTGATAGATGATGGAGAGTGTCTTGGCAAGCTCCTCTGCCAGCTCCCTCAGTACTCTTGGGTGGATCCCATCTGGCCCCATAGACTTGTGAGTGTCCAGGTGGTGTAGCAGGTCATTAACTGTTTCCTCTTGATTATGAGGGCTCCATTCTGCTCCCCATTGCTGTCTTCCAGCTCAGGTGTCTGAGTACCCTGGGGATGACTGGTCTTGCTATTAAACACAGAGGCAAAGGCAGTATTAAGTACCTCAGCCTTTTTCTCAGCCTTGGTGGCAATGTTCCCCCCCACATCCAGCAAAGGATGGAGATTCTCCTTGGCTCTCCTTTTATTGTTGATGTACTTATAAAAACAGTTTTTATTATCTTTTACAACAGTAGCCGGATTGAGTTCTAGCTGGGCTTTTGCTTTTCTAATTTCCTCTCTGCATGACCTAACAAGATCCCTGTACTCTTCCTGAGTTGCCTGCCCCTTCTTCCAATGGTGGTAGACTCTCCTTTTTTCCCTGAGTCCCCGCAAAAGCTCCCTGTTCAGCCAGGCCGGTCATCTTCCCCGCCAGTTGGACTTACAGCACATGGGGACAGCTTGCTCCTGCACCCTTAAGACTTCCCTCTTGAAGAAGGCCCAGCCTTCCTGGACCCCTTTGCCCTTCAGGACTGCCTCCCAAGGGACTTTCCCAACCAGCATCCTGAACAGGCCCAAGTCTGCCCTCCGGAAGTCCATAGTAACAGTTTTGCTGCCCCTCCTCTTTACATCGCCAAGAATCAAGAAGTCTGTCATATCATGGTTGCTAAGCCCAAGACAGCCTCTGACCTTGACATTTCCCACAAGTCCTTCTCTGTTTGTAAACAGCAGGTCAAGTGAGGCACCTCCCCTGGTAAGCTCACATACCAGCTGCGTCAGGAAGTTATCCTCCACACCCTCTAGGAACTTCCTAGACTGTTGCCTCTCTGCTGTGTTATATTTCCAGCAGATGTCCGGCAAGTTGAAGTCCCCCACAAGAACAAGGGCTAGCGATTGTGAGACTTCTGCCAGCCGCTTGTAGAACACTTCATCTATCTCTACATCCTGGTTGGGTGGTCTATAGCAGACTCCCAACAGGACATCCGCCTTGCTGGCCTTCCCCCTCATCCTCACCCATAAGCACTCGACGTTATCATCACCGCTGTCAAGCTCTATACAGTCAAAACACTCCCTAACATACAGAGCCACCCCATCGCCTCTCCTTCCCTGCCTATCCCTTCTGAAGAGCTTATAGCCATCCAGTGCAGCACTCCAGTCATGAGACTCGTCCCACCATGTTTCTGTGATGGCGACTATGTCATAGCTATCCTGCTGCACAAGGGCTTCCAGCTCCTCCTGTTTGTTGCCCATGCTACATGCATTGATGTACATGCACTTGAGATGGGCTATCAATTTCGCCCCCAACGTTGCCATGCTGCCCCTGGGCTCCTCACTAGCGAGCCTGTTTATATCCCCTTCCCCCTTCAAACCTAGTTTAAAGCCCTCCCAATGAGTCCTGCCAACTCATGAGCAAGAATCCTTTTCCCCTTTGGAGACAGCTGATCTCCATCAGCCGCCAGCAGGCCCAGTGCCATGTAAACCTCCCCATGATCAAAAAAACCAAAATTCCACCGATGTCACCAGCCTCTGAGCCACCTGTTAATCAGGTGAGTTTTCCCATTCCTTTCAGCATTCTTCCCTGCCACTGACGGGATTGAGGAAAACGCTACCTGTGCTCCCGATCCTGCAACCAATCGTCCCAGTGCCCTGAAGTCCCTCTTCATTGCTTTAGGACTTCTCTCTGTAATCTCATCACTGCCCACCTGTACAACCAGCAACAGGTAATAATAGGAGGGCCTTACGAGATCATTATTATCTTAAATATTATTTATTTATTATTATATTATTATTATCTTAAATAATAACATAATTAAGAAGGGAAAGAAAAAATAACCCAGCAGGACACAAACTGCAGCTGGAGTGAGGAGGGAGAATATGTGAGAGGAACAACTCTGCAGACACCAAGGTCAATGAAGCAGGAGGGGGAGGAGGTGCTCCAGGCACTGGAGCAGAGATTCCCCTGCAGCCCATGGTGAAGACGATAGTGAAGCAGACTGTGCCCCTGCCGCCTGTGTAGGTCCACGGTGGAGCAGATATCCACCTGCAGCCTGTGGAGGACCCCACACTGGAGCAGGTGGATGTGCCCAAAGAGGCTGTGACCCCATGGGAAGGCTGTGCTGGAGCAGACTCCTGGCAGGACCTGTGGACCCATGGAGAGAGAGGAGCCCAAACTGGAGCAAGTTTGTTGGCAGGAATTGTGACCCCATGGGGGACCCACGCTGGAGCAGTCTGCTCCTGAAGGACTGCACCCCATGGAAGGGACCCACGCTGGAGTAGTTAATGAAGAACTGTAGCCCGTGGAAAGGACCCATGTTGAAGAAGTTTGTGGAGGACTGTGTCCTGTGGGAGGGACCCCATGGTGGAGCAGGGGAAGAGTGTGAGGATTCCTCCCCTGAGGAGGAAGGAGCGGCAGAGAAGACATGGTGAACTGACCGCAACCCCCATTCCCTGTCCCCCTGGGCCACTCGGGGAAGCAGGTAGAGAAAAATCAGGAGTGAAGCTGAGCCTGGGAAGAAGGGAGGGGTGAGGGGAAGGTGTTTTAAGATTTGGTTTTATTTCTCATTACCGTATTGCATTTTGATTGGCAATAAATTAAACTGATTTTCCCCAAGTTAAGTCTGTGTTGCCTGTGATGGTAATTGCTGAGTGATTTCCCTGTCCTTATCTCAGCCCACAAGCTTTTTGGTTATATTTTCCCTCCTCTGTCCAGCTGAGGAGGAGGTGTGATAGAGTGGCTTTGGTGGGCACTTGGCATCCAGCCAGGGTCAACCCACCACAGGATTTATTCTGTAAAGAAACCTGCTGCTGCTAAAAGTGGCCTTCTACCAACAGGACAGCACTCCTTCAACATCAGCCCTTTCTCCAAATACATGAAAGTTCTGGGAGGAAGTATTTCATATCCTAAAGAACTACTTATTGAAGAACTACTGTCCTCATATCTTCACCAACACTGCTTAGTTGCTAAATTATTTCTCTATCTAAAATTGCTTTTCTAGATGTACAGCTCACTTGCCATTTATCATAATTATTCTACAAATACAATACATAAATGTATTTGAAGTCTGCTGTAGGTAAATCAGAGAAGTGTAAGTTTTCTCTTTGTCAGATTCTGCAAAACTGTTGTGTAGAAGGGTAAAGGTGTGGTGTACCAAGATGACTGCAGTTCTTTAGTGTCTGGATGACTTTTCTCCAGTGATGTCTTGTGCTTGCAGAAAGCATTGATGCCTTCTGGTAGCAGAGAGCCACTGAGGGAAGAAGACAACAGCTAACAGAATAGAAGTTGCTCTGACAAAATTCTAAATTCTGCCATTAATGGTTCACTGTAGAAATTGGTGCAAGTGACACTTACAGGTTTATTTTTTGTTCAGCTCTTCTTGAACAAGGAATTTGATTTTGTACAATTCTGTTATTTTCAAAGGTATAATTAACACAGGGTCATCTCAAAATTATATGCCTCAATAGGTAACTAGCTTTTGTCTTTAATTATAGGCAAGGGAAACAATTTGGTTGCTTGTAATTGTCAAACCATAACTTTATGATAGAAAAGTTCCATGTGGATGTCTGCATAAAGTTGAATCGAGGGCAGGAAGTTGGAAATATTCGGGCCCTGTCTGGGTAATCAAAGAATCATAGACTCATAGAATGCTTTGGGTTGGAAGGGACCTTTAGAGGTCATCTAGCCCAACCCCCCTGCAGTGAGCAGGGACAGCTTTAGCTACATCAGGTTGCTCAGAGCCCCGTCCAGCCTGACCTGGAATGTTTCTAGGGATGGGGCCTCCACTACCTCTCTGGGTGACCCATTCCAGTGCTTCACCACCCTCATTGTAAAAAACTTCTTTCTAATGTCTAGTTTAAATCTATTCTTCTTTAGTTTAAATCCACTACTCCTTGTCCTGTCACAACAGGCCTTGCTAAAAGATTGCCCCCATCCTTCCTATAGGCCCCCTTTAAGTACTGAAAGGCCGCAATAAGGTCTCCTCGCAGCCTTCTCTTCTCCAGGCTGAATGAACCCCTCTCAGCCTGTCCTCATAGGAGAGGTGTTCCAGCCCTCAGATCATTTTTGTGGCTGTCCTCCAGCCCTGCTCCAGCAGGTCCATGTCCTTCTTGTGCTGAGGGCCCCAGAGCTGGACGCAGCACTCCAGGTGAGGTCTCACCAGAGCAGAGTAGAGGGGCAGAATCACCTCCCTCGACCTGCTGGCCACGCTTCTTTTGATGCAGCCCAGGATACGGTTGGCTTTCTGGGCTGCAAGCGCACATTGTTGGCTCATGTCCAGCCTTTCATCCACCAGTACCCCCAAGTCCTTCTCCACCGGGCTGCTCTCAATCCCTTCATCCCCCAGCCTGTACTGATACTGGGGATTGCCCTGTCCCATGTGCAGGACCTTGCACTTGGCCTTGTTGAACCTCATGAGGTTCACACAAGAAAACAGGGGTGAAGGGAAAGACTGGAGTATAAGCAGAAAACATATTCCTGGGTCACAGGTCTGAGGAGAAAGGAGGAAAATGATCTCAAAAGCATAAGCATACTATCCTTCAGAGCCCTTAACAGAAGCCAGAATTACTTAGTCTTTCTGTTCTTCTGCTGCCAGCAAGTCTCTGAGAAATACAGGAATAAATATGTGTGTACATCTATTGTTGAGCATGCTGGAGGATGACAACTTACTGTTGTTGTCATTTACTCTATTTGTTCAAGGAATGGAGGTCTGTGTAATGGACCTAATCAGAGACTCCAGTCATCCTGAGGAAGTACGTTGACCACTACCATTTCCAATCACAAATTTGATTATGGGAGATGGTATTTTGTTTGGATTAACCAATTCACAAGGGTTCTTTTCTATTTTTTTCTTCACCACTGGACCACTCTCATCCTAGGTGTTATTTGGCGAAATTCCTTTATATTCATGTGCATTTGTCAATATCATAACATTTTTCTGGCAACCAGCAGCAACTGCTAATTGGGTCATCAGTATCAAGAATTAACTTTTAAGCTGGAATAAATGGTAGTAACAAGCAAAGACCAGAACAATCTGCTTAAGGACATCCAGATTTCTGTGTGACACCAGCCGACTGGCAGAATTAAATTAGAAAAAAAAGAGACAGGTTGATGTGGAAGCCCAAGGTCAGAATCTACTTTCTTGTGCAGCTCTAATAGCCTATGGACAGGAAATATCTTGCAACTATTGTGTTGTTAGGTTTCTTATAGCTAATTGGTGTGTCAATGGAGAGATGACTTCCAGTTCTTCTATAATTTTGACAGTTAAAAGATATTCCTACAAAGTAAAATGAAGTGTGATTCTTGCATGTGTTAACGTCATCCTAACAGTGTAACAGCAATGAAATCACAACTGCATGATCTGAACACTTGATAGCAACAACATTCTGCACCTTGAAAACAGCTCTGTTTGCAAATAGAGGTAAGCAGGTAGACACTGTAACACAGAGTAATAGAAAGTTTGCATTTAAAGAGCTCATCGAGAAAACAGAACAGCCAAAATGAGACAGCAATAGAATTTATGACCATATCAATATTAAAAATAAGCAAATTTTACAATGATTTAAATGCAGCATGGGATTAATGAAATGGTAATGCAAACACCTGGGAAGAACATGCCAAAGGCAAAAAGCAAGTCATAAGTGGGAATTAAAAGTGAGTTTGTTCATGTTGGGAAAATCAGTTCACCTGCATCCACCCATTTGCCAAAGCTGGGTTTGTTTAAGATACACAGGAAAAGCTTCTTCCAGTTTTTCTCTTACACAACTATTTGGAAATCCATGACAATATTTTAAAAGCAAGCTTGTATCACAAGAGTATAAACTTTTTGTTTACTTCGTAGTCATCACTTCCAGTCACATGCATTTGCAGCTATATTACTCGCATTTTTGTTAAATAAGTGATCTGTATACTAGAGTAGCTGTTTAATTTACTGGTTTTAAATGTTCTAAATTGCAGTTATGAATGGCCATAAAATAAAGTGATATAAAGTTCTTCTGCAGTATGTTTCTTAGGTGTAAGTCAGTCTTTCCTTTCCGCTCTTTAAAGTCATAGCAAGACTCTGCACTCAGAGTTTATGTTTCCCCATAAATCCAGCTGCAGTCAAAAGAAGCAATAAGAATTTAAGGTCTTAAAACCAGCATGGTCCACCACCTGTTCTCCAAGAATTGGAACAGTTTGCGTTTAGGGAGCTTTATTTTCAGTGATTTTTGTACAGTAAAACAAATGAAAAGTTCCTGATACTTTTCTCAAGTCTTCCATAGCTAGAGGGGGTCACCATGTTTGACAAAATGCTGGTTAAAAAAGGAAGCTAAGAACTCTGACTTTTCCTTCCAGTTTTCAGTGGTGTATTGCTAGGTTTAATCTGCTCCAAACCTTTCCATGTCATAAAAAACTTATTATTTATCATTCACTGTTAGCTGTTTATTTCAAGCTAGTGAAACTTTCCTTGTTTTCCAGGAAAGAAAAAAAACAGTTACTAAGGCCTGTCTTTTTAAATTGCAGTGAAACTTAAAACACTTTCTGTTTTGGTAAGAATTATTCATCTACTACGGATGTCTTTATTACATTGCCAACTGCTAGCTGTATATACTGATATATGTAATGAAATAAGTCTTTCCTGGTTTTATACCATGTTATTATAATAAAAAGTTCAGGTTCAAGAACAGTAAAAATGTTTTAGAGCTTTAGGAGCATTAAGAAGACATTTAAAAAATTGTAATATCTTCCTTTTCATTAACACATCTTCAAATTTCTAAAGCCTAAAGTGAAGTAATGCTTTTTAAGGAAACTTTTATATGTGTAGAGTTAAAATAACAGTATTTAAGTAAATAAAGATGTGCTCACTTTTTAAAAAGATAATTTACCTGGGAAGACTGATGACTTAGAATATTAGGGCTTATTGCCTTACAGAGTGGTGAGGATGTGACCCAGCAAGTTCCCTCTTCAATACACTATTTGGCAATACACTAACTCAGGAAAAAGAAAAAAAAAAAAAAATCAAACCAACCACGGCCCCTCTCCCCATTAAACAATTACAAGAGAAAGAAGACTGTAACAAGATACACTTTTAAAAGTGTCCTGTGATTTCTAACTTCTTGTGGTATTTTCTGAGAAAGAAACTTGAAGTACCATTAACAGAAACTGTACCCATATATCTGCAGGGACTTTATGTTTCAGATACAGTGCTACTTCCACCTGGGCAAATACCAATAAAATTAATTTCAGAACTGAAAGGTCATGTCCGATTTGTCATCTGTGTTCTCTAGACTCATGACATATGCCCAAGGCATTACAGGCAAAAGTTAAGCCTGAAAAGAGAAAAAAATAGTGAGGTAGAGAACTGTGAGTTTCTAAAAATACAGCAAAATTGGACTTCCTAAGAAAGAACGTGTTCCCGTTTGTCAGATCTGTTCATGTATCACTTGGCTCTGTTCATTTTTCCAAAGTGCAACAGTTTTTCTTCCTAGTGGGAGGAAATTTATTCCTTGACATGAAGCCTTGATGAGCTCAGGCTAACAAAGAATATTTTCTTATTCTTCCATATTGTCATTTGATAGTGTCTTTGTCCAAGGACGGATCGTCTGTGACACTCTACTTTTCTACCACCTACTTAGTGCTAGAGTGTATGCGTGTCCTGGTTTTGGCTGGGATAATTTTCTTCCTAGTAGCAGGCATAGTTCTGTGTTTTGGATTTAGTAGGAGAAGAATGATGATAACACGCTGATGTTTTTAGTTGTTGCTAAGTACTGCTTATGCTAGTTAAGGACTTTTCAGCTTCCCATGCTCTGCCAGGTACACAGCCAGAATAGTTGATCCAAACTGACCAAAGGGCTATTCCATGCCATATGACATCATGCTCAGTATATAAACTGGGGGGAGTTGGCCGGGGAGGAGCGATCGCTGCTCGTGAACTGTCTGGGTATCGGTCGGTGGGTGGTGAGCAATTGCATTGTGCATCACTTGCTTTGTATATTATTATTATTATTATTATTATTATTATTATTATTATTATTATTATTATTATTATTATTATTACATTATTATTATTATTATTACTACTACTACTACTACTACTACTACTACTACTAATTTACTTTATTTCAATTATTAAACTGTTCTTATCTCAACCCAGGAGTGTTTCTCACTCTTACTCCTCCAATTCTCTCCCCCATCCCATCTGGGTAGGGGGAGTGAGCAAGCGGCTGCATGGTGCTTAGTTGCTGGCTGGGGCTAAACCATGACAGTGTGTTAGAGAGGCAATTCCAGTAGTGCTCAAGGGAAAATTACGTTAGGATCATCCTAGCCACTTCCATATATGTTTGTGTATGCATGTGTGTGTTTTGGTTTTATACATATTTATATTTTGTAAATATATTTTATATATGTTTACACCTAGCATATATATGTATGTGTACATGTGATATATGGTTTCATCAGAACTCTGTTATGAATTATTATATTGACAAGATGGTGCATTTTTTTTTTTAAATCTCTGAACAACTCTGTAAATAGGCGTATTGACATGCATTTCAGTTGACAACTATGTAGTCAACTGATGAGTTACGTGCAGATGTGGTTTGCAATATTTTCAAACTGCAAATGTGCTTGTAATGAGACTGCTTGTGTTAATGAGAAATGCAAGACGAGATCTATGTTTTAGAATATTTTTAGGTCCTTCTGAACTGTAGGGTGTCTATAAGCAGTGATCATCATTGCTTCCTATAGATACTTGTAAAAATAATTCTGTGGGGAAATGGAAGGCACAGGAGTGTAGTTTGATGGGTGCACTTAGTAATTTAGAAGATTAAATTAAAAAGAAGTCAAAGCCTCTTTGACCTACAGAACCAGTTCAATAATTTTTATAGGATTCTTAATGCTATGACATATACAACATGAATGTGTAAGACACCCCCGCATTTGAGAAATCTGTTCTGTAAAACCAAAATAAAAATGAAAACATAGATTTAACCATGAAGCAGCTGTCCAGAAGCACAGTATTAACAAATTTAACCATTACATTTTACTAACTTTTTCTTTTGGAGAAGGCAGTTTTGCAGAGTAAGTTTTCTGAGTATAAGAATTGTCACAAAAACCCCAAACAACAATGTGTCTTTTGTTTTGGTATTTATAAGGGTCAGTGAGTACACTCATAGTAGAGCCAAAATGTATCAAAATAACCTACCTGTCTCTTGCTACATTTATTAGGTTCAAACTGTTTTTGCGTTACAGTCACAATAGTCTGAATTTCAGTCTTACATTTGTTGATGAACCAGAAAGATCATACTGAATTTATAATCCATGTCAAGTAAACAAGTCTCTGTGGAAAAGAACTTTTAAAGAAGACAAAGTACATTGTGAGGATAAGAGACAGTCTGGACTCCCTATTTCACTATATAAATGTGCGTACTGGCAAAATATAGCATATTATTTAAAATTTTGGGGATGCAGACTAATAGGAAAAAGGAATTTTTATAACAGTCTTTAACACAATAATGGAAACAATTAAGTGAAAGTGCCCAGATGTTGCAGAGAAAAAAGTGCTTTGAAAACAAAGTATTGACCAGTGTAAAGACACATCTAAACCATATTAAAATAATTTGATTAATTTCTAAATATAATCAGTTACATATCCATCAGTTATATAATACATATCAGTTAGTAACAATTCTTGACTAATAATTTCCAAAATCTACAAGACACAGTACACCAAAGCACTTCTAAGGGAGTCCTGTTAATTCTGTGTATTGGCTTTCGTGTGATATCTGGTTAATATTTGCTGCCCCCTGTAGTTTATTCTGACATAGTTTCCATAAAGTCATCTGAGGTGACTTTAAAATTTAGAAACTGAACGTATAAACCAAGCATCCTGATATTTTCTCCTGATTATCCTTTGGTTATTTCTTATTTCCATCATCCTGTTTGAACTATGGTTGTGTTGAGAATTGTGATGATTCTCAATGAAGTTTTTGTTCAAATGTTATTTGATAGATTAAAATGAACAGATATTTTAAAGTTCGTGGGTCATATTTTAGACATGACACTTCTAAAATAAACATAATTTCCTTTAAAGAGGCAAACCAGGCAAATATTTAATAAACTGCTTTGTAAATAGTTACAGCATATAAACAACAACATACTCTTTACGGTTCCGCGAAGTCCGTTTTTGGGGAAAATGATGAAAAGTAGTACTTTGGAAGTTTAGCAGGCATCTAAGATGCTTGCTGAGTTTAAAATGGCCCTGTCACTGACTAATGAGATGTCACACTGTGCCCCAGAATTTAATAACCAGACTGCACAGTTATCAACATGTTCCTAGTGTTGAAGGAAGAGGGATTAAAACAGCCTAGCAATAGGTTACATGAGAAGAGAGGACTGCTGTGAGGTATACCTCAGTTTCTTTTAACACAGTAATGCTAGAACCAGCACATCATGATCAGCTTCCTGAAGGCGTTATGACTTCCTGGAGGTCTTATGAGGCAACGAAACAAGGGATGTATGTACCAATTTTTGTTATAATTTAGAAGAAGAAAACTCTTGAGTTCTGGAAGACTAGAACCTGAAGAGGTTTGTGGCACATTGTTCTGTTGACTGCAGACTATCAGGTCTTGTAAAACAAGCATTTGTAGGTAACAGTCACTGAGAAAGACATCTGAGTTCAAAAACTGTGCTCAGTGAGTTCAAACTCAAAACCTCCCAACAAGTCAACATGAATTTCTCTCATTTACAAATGACAAGTAACGCAGTTAAAAGGCGAAGTGGGAGCAGATATGGAAAAAAGGGCCAGAGGTGTCAGCCTCGGCCACAGATCAGGACACAATAGCAAATCTAATCTAGTTCAGGTAAATTCTGGTATAGATAGAATTACCTTGAAGCTGTACTTGACCTTCAGCAAAGATGGTCATGCCACGTTTAAGGCAAAAATCAGCAGGTGAGGAATGACCTAGGCAATTGAATATTGGTCTGTGCTTGCACAGTTCATCAATCCCAAATGCTAGGCCTGAAGAGCTCCAAGACAGAGCAATGGATGGGGAGTTTTTGCTTTAACAGATGAAGGCACAAACTTCAATGTCAGCATTCAGTTTACACAGGTGTACAATTATTAGCGTTTACACCTAAGGTAGAAATTTGTCTTCAAAAACAAACTAAGCAAACAGAGTAAAAGGAAGGAAGAAGTGATGGAGAGCAAAAAGAGGGAAAGATACCGTATAAAAGTCTGTCAACTAGTGCTTCAAGAACTTAAATTTTAACACAAATGATAGTGAAACATGCTCCCTTCACTTCTTCTGCATGCTTGCCTGAAACTGCTATTGCTTGTTTATGGTATAAAATGTCCATGATATATTAAAAAATGGTCATGTAAACAAATTTTAGATATACACTGGAAAAGACTTACAAAGTTTAAGGTGGCACCTCTTTAAAATAGCAGAACTGTTACTGGGTCAGATTGCTTATGCATAACCAATTTATCAATCCATAAACCTGAACTTCAGAAAAAGGTCATTTTGATAATTTGTTCTCACCTACTATGTTACAGAGAATACAGAATTTCTCTCCCCCAGTTGTGCCTCATGCCTTAGAAAAAACATGTCTTTTAGAAAAGCATCTAATCTTTTTTAAAAAAACTGCTGTATGGGGAAACCACAACATTCTTAGAGAAGTCACTTTAGTGTCTGAGTAGTCTTGCTCCTTAAAATGGGTCCGTTATTTCTCATCTCAAATTGTGGTTTTGGTGGCTTTGAGACACCAGAATTTGACACCTGTCACTATCAAAAATCTTCACTTACATACTTAAGAACTACAGAGAAATCAGTTTCTAGTTCCCTCTGTTTAAACTACATAGATTGAGCTCTTTAATCCATGACAATAAAACAAGCTTCCCCAATTCTTGTGATTTTTCTAAGGAATATGTGAAAAATACCATGCTTATTTACATTGTGTATATGCTATCTATTTCATAACAGGTCTTCTCTCTAGCAGTCTGCATATATTATTATTTACAACATTCCTCTACTATAACCCATGCTTTCCTTAAAGCCCTGTGGTGAGTTACAGAAGTCTCAGTGAATTCTAAACTCAATTTGTGTGTTAGAAACCATTACCATGCATAGAAGTAGCTTTCTTAATATAACATGATGTCATTCGTTTAGGGCTGTTACCATAATGCTTTCCTAGAAACAATTGCTAGGTAGTCCACTGGAGTGCTGGGAGTCTCTGTTTTAGTAGCAAAAATTTATTTTTCTACAGCTTTTCTTTGAAAGCGGTTAAGATGCTTAAGACTGACTATAAGAAACACTATCTATCTGCAGAATTTGCTAAGAATGGACTTTATTTCATTTAGATGGGGGGAAAAAGAGGAACTTCAGGTTTAAAGAACTAATTTTTTATATAATGTTTCCAAGAAGTTTTTTTAAAATGAAAAAAATAGTCTTTTAGAAGTTCTCTGAGAGTGGTTCAGGATCTGAGGGATTAACAGGCAAAAGGCAAAGGAGGCAGACAAATACTGCCATTGTCATGGTAATGTACACCACATTCCTGATGGTGACATATATTGCACAATTGTACAATTCTTTAAAATGATTGGAACAATGCTTTGGGTATCCACAAAAATTATGCACATCATAATCATATTTGATCATTCACAGAACAAAAACTTTTAGCTATGCATTTCACTTTTGTGTAGTAAAATACTACACGACTAAGATAATGAGCTGGCTGTCCCTCAAAAGAAATAAGGATAAACAGAAAATTAAATATGTGAATGCATGTATATTGTCAATTTTTTCCTATTTGGTAGTCTATCCTGGTTATTTCTTTAGAGAGTCTTGGGAAACTAAACTTAGATTTCCCTTACCTGTCATGCAAAAGGCAGCCATGATCCAGTCACTTACTCTCACATTGCACCAACTAAAAGATTTTTGGCGAGAGGAGCACATCATCTTTCATGCTCAGGGTGCTTCTCAAATAATCCCCATCAAAGTACTTCTCTGCTATGACACATAATTTACTTATTGTGAATAATTTCCACATTGTGAAGGAGAATTTTTTATTATTATTATGAAATGCATGTTTAAAAATGTATAAGAAGGTACTTGTGTTTAGTAATGGTTAGGTGTTAAAGAGGGATAGGTGTACAAATGAAACTGAAGAAGACCAGAATCAAGTGGAACCTAGAAAGATCCATAAGATACTTTAAAATTAACTGAAAACACACTTGAATTAACTTTCACCTGAAAGAAAATAAATCACATTGTTCCAAACATATTTTAAGAAATTGATGCTTATTTTTACTAGTGGAATGAAGGCCTGATACTTCTAGAAGAAAGTTTCCTTTCAAAATAACAATACTATCAAACTGTGATATGATTTACTTCTTCAGTGAACTATAGGTTCCACAGTACTTGACAAAGGGATGAGGTGTTACATGACAACATTAGATAAATATTTTTCATATACTTTTTTAAATATTTAGGTTTTACAACAGTAATCTTCAAAAGGAGAGAATGATGTGATGCAAGAAACAAATGAGTCAATAAATAAGTCACTCAAGAAGATTCCTGTCACAGAAATACTGGGAAACAAATGGTGTTTAGCTGCTAAGGGCTTATTTATAAAGTGCAGTGTCTGTGTATTTTTACAAAGGAAAGACAGTCACTGACTTGAGGCATTATTTTTTGCATGATATGTTTTGGTCCCTGACTGAGTGTGGTTTTAAGTAAGGGAAAAAAACAAATATAGAAAATAAATGTTTTACTTATCATAATATAATCTGTCAACAAATGCACCTTTAGAAAATGTCATAATTGATGAACAATTTATATTTAAAAAAAATTAACCCTAATAAATGACAGTGTAGTGAGCATTTAGTGAGATTCAGTGCTAACAGTACTGAGTAAATACCTAGTTTTCTCTGACAGTATTAGCCACTTGTTCCTCAAAATTCTGATCATAGATCAGCAGTTCTGATAACAGTTTTCTCATACGGGTTTGGACATGGGAGTGACACTGAGCAGTCTTGATTTTCAGTATAGAGCTGATGAGAAAAGGTAATGATAATAATACACTGAAAGAATGTGTCTTTTCTCTCTTAACTCTTGCATATCCCAAAGAATAGTAATAAAATTACAATTGTTATAAAATATAACAACAACAACAACAATAGCAGTAATATACTAAGATTAGTTTTAGGTTTAAAATTCCATTGATGGACATTTTTTAAAAATAACATTTTTTATTGTGCTTATCATTATTTACAATGATTTTTAGCTTTCAGTTATAATTAAACAGACTAAGTACCTGGAAGAATAGGTTTGTAATTTTCAGTTCATCTTTTCAGAGTTAAAAAAAAAAAAAATAAAAAAAATTAAGCATGACATGGCTTCAGGTAATTGCTAAATAGGTAAAAATTGCCTGCATTTAGCAAATTTTATATAGTAGGGATGATATGAGAAAGGGAAAATGGAAATTGCAGAGGAGTGGAAGGTATATCTGGGCACAGAAAAGCCAAGATGTAGGAGCTCCATAGTCATATTAGAATGAAGCTCTCATTAAAATATGTTCACAGATGTTCTGGAGAAAAAGAACCCACATATAAATACTTGTCCATTCACACTGGTTTCTTTATTCTTCCTTCTCCCTGTGTTTGTTTCTAATAAAACAAAATTTTAACTTAGATCCTTAAAAGGAATATGCAGACATCTAAGGAGGTAAAGAAATCCTCATGCAAGTCAAAACCAGAGGTGATAATTTAGAAGTTATACATATTTAGGAAATCTACATTTCCTAATGTGTACATGCCATGATGCATAGCATAAGTGTCTTCAAACCCTGTCTACCTGGGAACACTCAGAAAAATCAGGTAAAGTTGTGAGGATAAATATGGATAATTAAAGTGTGTTAGAACCTGTGTGAATACTCTCATTGTGAAGTAAAGCACTTTTAGAGGGCTATAGCTTAATTCTTGTTCAAGGATGAATGAGAACATCAAAACAGAGGTTTAATGTGCTTTAGTTAAACATCTTAGCCTTTGCACTTTTAGTAGACTTGTCTTCACTTTTCTAAGTGTTCCTGGTAAAAATGTCCTTCAACAACCAGCTCTATATTTTTTTCTAAAACACAGAGTATTTGTAATTTCTTGAAAGATCTAGCTCACATAATGAAGCCATTTATGAAATATCTACACTTCTGTTTAAAAAAGGTTTCTGTCTGAAGAAACAAATATGAACGGAATGCACATCAGGAGGCAATTAAAGAAATCCATAATCTGTACCTTTAATGAATTTAATGATTTTTTATAACAATCTAATTGTTTTGGGGGTCTTGATTAATCTTTGATGATAGCCTTGGTTATCTTCTTCATCTCTTGCATTAGAGGAACTCTTGGCAGCTAGCTCTGGAACTTTTAGGACCTTTTCTCCTAGTGCATATAGTTTAGAATTTTCTCTGCAATAGTAGAGTTGAGGTGTACCCTTTAGTGTGCATTATTATCTACATTAGATTTTGTGACATATAATAATACAGTCTAATACCACATCTTTAAATTCTAGACCCTAAAGTGAAAGGATTTTTCATGAAATATTTTAACTATTTCATAATTAAGAGAAAGAAAGAGAGAAAAAACCCTTTATCTAGTAAATGCTTGCATTTCTAACATAGAATCATAGAATCATTTAGGTTAAAAAACACCCTTAAGATCACCAAATCCAACCATTAACCTAACGCTGCCAAGTCCACCACTAAAGCATTTCCCTACGCACCACATCTACGTCTTTTAAGTACCTCCAGGGATGGTGACTCAACCACTTCCTGGGTAACCTGTTCCAATGCTTCACAACCCTTTTGGGGAATAATTTTTTTCTAATATCCAGTCTAAACCTCCCCTGGCACAGCTTGAGCCCATTTCCTCTTGTCCTGTCACTTGTTACTTTGGAGAATAGACCGACATTCACCTCACTACAACCCCATCTCAGGTAGTTGTTACAATAAGGTCTCCCCTCAGCCTCCTTTTCTCCACACTAAACAACCCCAGTTCGCTCAGCCACTCCTCATAAGACCTGTGCTCCAGACCCTTCACCAGCTTCGTTGCCCTCCTTTGGACACACTCCAGCACCTCAATGTCTTTCTTGTATTGAGGGGCCCAAAACTGGACACAGGATTCCAGGTGTGGCCTCACCAGTGCCACGTACAGGGGGACAATCACCTCCCTGCTCCTGCTGGCCACACTAGTCCTGATACAAGCCAGGGTGCTCTTGGCCTTCTTGGCCACCTGGGCACACTGCTGGCTCATGTTCAGCTGACTGTCAACCAACACCCCCAGATCCTTTTCGGCCAGGCAGCTTTCCAGCCACTCTTCCTCAAGCCTGTAGCGTTGCATGGGGTTGTTGTGACCCAAGTGCAGGACCTGGCACTTGGCCTTGTTGAACCTCATACAATTGGCCATGGCCCATTGATCCAGCCTGTCCAGATCCCTCTGTACGTTCCTACCCTCGAGCAGATCAACACTCCCACCCAAATTGGTGTCTGCAAACTTGCTGAGGTTTGAAACTTTAATAATTCCATTCCCCTCTCTAGTAAGCATAAATTATTCAAGACATTTAGGTAACCTTAACAGATGTTTTGTAATTTCTGATAATATTTTTAATGTAATGCTGGTTCCTTGTTATTCTTAAAAGTGGAATATTGCTGTTACTTATTTTAAGAGAAAACCGGTGTTATCCAAATAGATTTCATTTTTGTATAGACAGGCAGAATATGAGATGGTGATGTAACATGAACCACCTCAGAATGGGAATTGCTTCATGATAAAGCAGGGGGAAACTAGGAAGCTGAAAGACTTGTTTATATGTTTTACTTTGTTTGTTCCTTAAAATTCTGTAAGGCCGTGATCAGTCTGACCAAGTTTAAAGCTGCAGCAAAAAAATACACAGTACCACAGCCACTGCACAATACTAACTATAGATTTTCCTCTGTGCTGTGGGCAGGGTTTGTCATTTCATACATCATTTGAAACTTGCTGCAGTGATTCTGTGAAGTCATTGTCTATCTCACTAACACAAAGTTAGGAAGAAGTGGCATCTTTCCCTACAGTTGTTTGAACAACTATTGCTCTAGACATCACAACCAGTTTCCTGTTGCTCTCTGCTTACAGTAAAACACCAGCTATAATTATACCAGCTAAAATTATACCAGAAACTCTTTACATTCTATTCTTGAGTGTCAATGGTAAGGAGGTTAAATCCTTCAGCCACAGTTTGTCTGTCAGGTCCTATAGGCTAGTACTCTTTATTTCATCTGCCCAAAGATATCCAATGGAGTGCAAGACCTACATCCTGAGAGGAAGGTCTAGAGTGTAGCCAAATCTGTCAGAATTTTTTGTTTCTAAAATGCCATTCAACAAAAGTCAGTGTGAGTTATTATGACTTTCCCCACTCAGCACCAGCAGTATAATAGCTTAATGAGACTCAGGGCACAGACCTGAGACAGGCAATCACAGTAATATCTTATTTTCACCCTGGTCTCCAACCACTGAACCAACATTTCAAGCAATAAAACTAAAGACAACACAAAGTGCTACTGGACCTCACCTTTGTGTGGAGCAGAGTAGAACAGGCTTTGATATTGCTAATTTCCCTGGACTAAATCCATATAATCATCTTTGTATACAGTTGGTGGTGTAAATGAAGTTTAGGTAAGGACTGAGCAGGGAAGGTACACTTAAATATCACCAAAAATTTACATTTACTTTGGTTCGCTAGAATTGAATGTATGAATAAGGTTAATGGCTTAAGAAACAGGTCTTATTTATCCTGGAAAGGGGCCCCTGCCACCACATGAATTTCTTGATTTTTATTTTAATTTATTTTTTGTCTTTTATGATTTGGGATTGCTTAGTATATGCCTAAGACAAGCCATGTCTGTTGTTGCCCAATTAAGTGAAAAATTCAATCTTATGCCAGTTCCTCTTTCTTTAACAATACAGCAATGTTTAAAATGCAGGACTCTTGAACACACTATTGACTCAATTCCCCTTTGTATTGTCAGGAATATACTTGACCAACCCCAGAAATACTCCTTACAAGACCTCAGTTACTGTTTTGTCAGTCTCAGTAATGAAGTAAAAAGCATCACTAACACACTAAGTACTTGGATACATCTGCTATACTTTTGATCTTTAGCTAGTTTTAGAGAGAAAGTGGCAAAATGTGGATATCTTGTTTTAATTACTCTATTTTTTTTTCCTTTTTTTTTGGTAGACACGCTCAGAAAATGAAAGCTTTGTTTTCCTTTGAAACATACTTGGCATTCAGCTATTTTTCTTTCTCTGAAGCTAAAGATTTTTTTAAAGACATGGAAAAATGCAACCACCTAGCCATTATGTTCTGATTTCCTCAAGTCAATAGGCTGCAAAGCTAATGCCTACTTTGTTTTCAGCTTCTGTAGAAAATTGAGACCATGCAGGCCCCACACTTTCTTTTTCAGGTTAGCATCACTGATTTTGTTTTACTGTTTCTTTTTGCCACAATGTAGCTTCTTATTGCTCAGGAGATGAAGGAAGTGGTGGGTCATTTTAAGCAGCCTCCTCATCCCATGATTACAGTGTAGCAGCATATACTGAGCTCCTTAAAGGAAAAATCCCTCCTCTCTCGTCATTTCTTTTCCTGTGTCAGGGAGCAGAAAGCAGCACAGATCAAAGGTACTGGAGCACAGTAAGAGCAGACACACAATAGGACCGTTACTAAGCACTCTCAAAAGTATAGCTACTACCAGAAGAACACACCAGTATTAGTCAGAAAAAAATATCTGAGGGTAGATAAATAAAGTAAAATCTCTCTAATGTATGTGACATCTCAGAAATACCCCTGAATGACCATTGTCCATAACCCTGTAGGCCACATTATATTAAATGATTATCACTTACGTAACTGTTACCTCAGGTTTCACTGACCTTGACAGCAATGCAGTAATCTCATCTTTGAATGTCAGTGGAGTTTTTACAGTGTAATGCGACAGGCAGAGAAAACATGCAGAAATTTTTCTACTCACTATTCATAGATATGTATGGATTGTATAAGCCTATTACAAAAGAAATCCATCTCATGTCAAACTTCATTTTTATGAAGTTTTCTGACAATATTGCAGATACTTACAGTATGCTGTTATTAGATTTAAGTGTATGAATATCCTTCATACTTTTCCCACTCAGCTGAGTTTCTCTGATCTTTTCTGCTGCATTGAAAGAGCTTGAGCCACAGTGACTGCTTAGGAGCATCTGTATTTAGCATTACTAAATCTAAAAAATATTTCATAAGTTCACTGATATCACAAAGCTATTGTCAGACCTCTATAGTCAATGTAAAGAGTTCGGTGATTGCAAAAAGAGCTTGGTAGAGAATGCTAAGGGAGTAAATTTCCAAGATCAGGAAGTTCAGTTCACTCACAACTGACTTGGCAACTCAGATCCATAAGTAGTCTCACATAATATGAGGTACTGTGCTTGAACCAATGTGCTCTATACTTTAGCTTGCTTATGGCCAGCTGTTTGCAATGTGCTTCTTCATACTTCCAATAAATAGACAAACAGATACAGTGCAGTCACATTGCAGGAGATGATGAATGCTAAGAAGTATGAGCTCCTGTGCTGTCTTGAGGTTAGACAGTAGGCTGCACATTATGCAGTGCTGGTACCAAAAAATTGAGCAGCATTTACTCTTTTAACAGAGTTGATGGTGCCCAGTTGCATACTTCATATTTGGAGGAAAGACTTGAAAGGGGGTCAAAAATATCTGAGTTCCAGAGCATCATCAGCCTGAGATTATTCAAACCCAGAACTTCTGCTTCCTAAAAAGCCCTTCCTAAATAGAAATCCTCTGCCCTTCTACTGAGGCTTCGGCTCCAAGGAATGAGCAAGAAGAAATATCTTTCACTAGCAAAAGGATTATCTGAACAAGGTTTTTAGTTGCAGAATAATAAAAAAGTCTTTTCTTAGGAGGTGGTATACAGGATTTTTAAGAGTGAGATATTAACCTGACCTGGTTGCCAGGATATGGATAGAGAGATGCACAAGATGAAGACTGTTGCATGATAGAGTTGCATATTACTTTTTAGAGGGGTGGAGGTGAGGAATTGAAGATAAGAGAGTAGTGATATTATCACACAAATAAGGTAAAGAACAAAACCTAAAAGATAAACCCCCCAGTAGTCCACTGGAAAAGCTGGCTGATTGTTGGCTGAAAGCTAAAGCTGACATCATTTCTATGCCTTTAGGTGCTGAAAGACCTTTTGGGAATAATCATCATATTTATTTATTTATTTGTAACCCCCCCCCCCCCCAAAAAAAAAAAACAAAACCAAAAAACCACCAAAAAAACCAAAACCAAACCAAAACCAGTTTGAAACTCAGTGAAACTAGGCAAACTGCATTCAAAATAAGTGATACTTAACAGATTTTCTATTTCCTTCTGGGAATTTGCACTAAAGCTTAAAAGGAAAATACACTGTGTCCTCTTTGATGAGATCTCAGTATTATGAAGGTTGAGCTGAGATTTATTTTTTTCCTGGGGATGACAGTCTTAAAAATGGGTGGAAAGTGGAAGGAAAAGTTTGCTGGTGCAATTTTTAGGAGTACATTTAAGACGGGTGTGTATACTCACAGGTTTACAGAAATATTAATCAATATATTTAAAAGGTTTCCTATTATATTGTTTGAAGAATAAGTTCTGTAATACAGTAAAAAATATTGTCATGACTGTAAAATCTGAACTGTCAGTCCTTCACCTGCTTATTAAGTAACACTTATATTTGCTATTTTTAAAATATTCTCTTCTTTTATCAGATTAATTTGTTTAGCATGGTTTTCTCTCAGTGGCAGACTCCATGGCCTTATTGCCTATCAACTGAATCACCAGTGCACAGATAATTTTCCCACTTAGACATTTCATTTGATTTTCCTATAGCAAAATATTACTTCTGTTTGTAATTTGTTTTAGTGTCAGGAAAATAGTTCTACATAAAAACATTTTAGCTGCATATTACCTGAAACACTAGCTAGTTTTTTCTAAATGAACTATTTCTCTGCAATATTATTTCGATCTTTGCTGTAAGAGAAACAATTATTAGAAATAAAAGAATAGTGAGGTTTTTTTTGCTTTAATTCTTGATTTAATAAGAGAGTGAGGATAAAAAGAATTTCAGTATTTTAAATACACCAAAAATTAAGAAATCCAATCCAATTTTTTGTAATTTCCTTAAATGCTTCTCTCTTTTTATGGTGGATATAATTGTTAAGTAGTTCTGCAAGATATCTATTAATCAATGTTGGTTGTGGCTGAGCTGAAGTTCTGATTGGTTGCTCAGGACAACCCAGCCACTAAAGAAGAATTCATACTCCTTAGAATTAAATTCTTTTTTGTCCCCCCATCCCCAAAAATACAGAAGCTTAGAAGGAAAAAGAAAATCCCTGGAAACAGCAGAAGAGAGAAAGCCAGAGAAAGAAATCTGCAGTTAGAATTATTCTGATGCCAGCAGCATTTCTTGTACATTGAGTCCAAATCATGTATTGTCTGTATTTGTAGGAAGGAACAGGAGTTTATATATTTCCAAGGAGCAACACTGGCATATATTTCCAGATGCCACTTCTTCTGTGGATAGGCAGCTCAGCATTAAAGTATACAATTTTCTGAGTAGCTGAAGTACTAACATTGTTTATTTCTTTTTCAATCATTTTTGGACACTATTTCTGATCACTTCTTTATCTATATTGTTTTAAGAAACAGTAGTTTTAAAATAATTATTTGGAATGTACCTTACAAGACACTGATGTTAAAGGTCATTCATTATGACAATAACAAGAGCTGCAATTTAGGGCAATTATTTTTGCCTAACTGCAATATATATTCTAATGCAGCAGAATAAACATTAAATGACATAATGAGTCCACCTAAACACCACCTGTTTTAACAGTTTTCTAGATCTAGTGCTTTAAATTTGTAGTCTGTTAATCTTGCTTCCTCTCATTCTCCTAACACACAGTATATCCAATATCAACTACAACTCAGTGTTCTTCCATAAACTGTGAAAAACAGAGAGACATCAAAGCAGAGACAGAAATAAGTGGTAGCAGAAAATGCCATATCATACAATGGAACGAGCACTGCCAGCATTGTGATTATTCATAGAATCATAGAATGGTTTAGGTTGGAAAACACCTTTAAGATCACCAGGTCCAACCATTAACCTATCACTGCCAAGTCCACCACTAAAGCGTGTCCCTAAGCACCACATCTACACACCTTTAAAAGGCTTCTGAAAACTACAAACTATAGACTAATTAGCTAGCTAGAGAAAAGTTTGGTCCAGTAGCAGCTACACCTTGCTGTACTGTGACTGAAGGAATCTACATAGCCTTCTTACAAAAACATTACATTAAGCTCTGGTTTGATATGTTTTCCTGAGACAAGAAAGCACGTGAAAGACTGAGGTGCTGAATCTTGTGTTAACTTTGTATTTGGTCTTTGCCTCTGGCTCAACAATTCTGCCACCACAAAAAAACAATAAAGAAGGTCTGTATAGTGTACTTGTTTGGTATCAGCTTGTACACACATTACAAACAAAAATGTCGGGACCAACCTAGTAACCACTTATGCCAATTAAGATTTAATATTGATTTTAATAGCAGTGGGCTGTGCACTTAGACAGGAAATTTAATGACAAAAGAAAATGATACAAATCTGACCATGGATCTGCTCTGTACTGGCAGTGTCTCATGTCCCCAGAAAACAGGAAAGAATCAGAAATTAAAATAAGTTGGCAGACTTTTCTCTTTATAGTTTGTATAAGATTGACTGCTTCTACATGACAAGGTCAATATATATAATATTACTAAAGAGAAAGGTAAGCAATTACAAAGCATTCAATAACACACACAACCTTTCCCTCACGCACATGCATGAAGAAAATAGAACAAATATTTTTTTTCTCAGAAAATAATAATTAGACTTTTTAACTGACACAAAGTTCAATATTCTGTTTCTTTCAAAACTTTATTATCATAGAAGAGAATCCAGTGATATTTTCTTTTTCCTGAAACAGCCTAGTTTGTAAATACATTAAAGAAAAGGGGGAAGAAACCCCTTCTCAAAAGAATCTCTTTCACATCCTCCACATCCATTCCTGATCGGACAAATAGACTTTGGTGTATGTTGCAACCAACAAGAGTCAAAGCAGATAACAGGGGAAAAGGTAGAAATAATAAAAAATATTATGTATTTTCTTAGCAAGATTGTCACCAAAGTTTCTGGGAATAGATGACACAAACATCTGCTAATAATGCTCCACATGTCATGCCTTGATACACAGGGTGGGCTAGATAATCTTGCAAGACCAGTCCCTTCCTCATGTTTCTTGCACAGGTTCTTTCAAGACAAGTAGTGGCTTAGTAGACAAATAGTTACTAAAGAGGCTGCATGTGTGGGAAGAAAATTACTGTCATTGTTCAGATGAAATCTGAATTGCTGATAAACTCTGCCCTGTGGCAATACCCTGGGCTCGGTTTGAATAAACTGGTGTTTAAAGTATTTGTTCCCTTGTTTGTTTCAGTTTTAGTTTTTTTGTTTCATTTTGTTTTCTGTCAATAAAGGTAAGCCCTAGAGAACAAGTGGGTTTTGATTCCAAATGTGTATTCTTTGTTTTAGAACAGGTTGGAAAGATAGGAGCAGATGGATAACATTTGGGACATTTTGTCAATTCATCTGTTAATAAGTGAGACACTTAGACTGGCTGCATTCAGCAAAGTCCTTCTGTCTCCAGCGCTGCCAGCAGCCCTGAAGATATTCTCTGAGAATGTTTTTGACGGTGGACAGCTGAGGTTAAAAATGGTAATATTTGCAACAGCCAATAACCATATCACAGCTCTTTGACTCAAGACCTCTGTTGTGATCACACCTGGAGTTATTTCATCACAGAGACACCTTTTTACCAGCAATAAAGCTTACTGAGCTTGCCCAGACAGAAATAATGCAACATATGGCTTACAAAATCTTTTTCTACTATTTCTGAGAAACAAAGCAAACATATTACCAGGTGATTGTTGTTGCTGCTGACCTAGCTGATGTCAACCTGCCTATTACTACTTTGTGTTCCCAGATGTTCCTAAGATATGTGTTCTTGCATGGTATGGACTTATGATACTTGGATTTCTCATTCAACAAAGGGTCATAGAATGGTGCAGTAACTTAAAAAGATACTGTATAAAATAGAGATTTAATTTCATTTTGTAATTCAGATTAGTGATTTTGAAAGAAATGCTAGGATATGAAAACAAGTATTATCACAATTCTTTTGAAAATTCTTAAATTTACCATTCTTCAGAAGCATTGTAAATTACAAGAACATATTCTAGCCACATGTTCTAGCACACTGTAGGTCAACACCAGAGTACGTAAACCAAATGCAATCTCTTATATCATCAGATGATGTACATAGAACAAAACTGCCAATTTCTCTGCTTGCATGCAGCATTTTTCAGTGTTTCAGCATTGTTAGTATGATCAAATGATGCTGCCAAATAAGAGGCAATTTTTCTTTATAAACACATAGATATTGAAACAATGTGCTGACATACTAGTTGGCATACTATTCAACATGCATGGATGGAATTATGAAAGTCAAAGCTCGGATGTTGAAACTAGTGAGGGAGATGAAGGACAATGAGGTGAAAGGCTGAGAAAAATGTGGGGCTAATGCTCAATGGAAAAGTCAATTTAGTCACAAAGGACAGAGAAAAGGCTGAGGTAATTGGTGCTTGTTTTGCATAATTTTTGGTGATAAAGTCTGCCATCTCATTCCCTGATTTCTTGAGCTTAGTGATACCATTTGTGAGAATGTAGCAGTACCTACAGCAGAAGGAGATAGAGCAGGGAATGCTTAACCCACTTGGACGTGGGGCAGAGGCTGTTGGGACTGCTGACTGATGTCACTGAAAGACTCCTTCTGCCATCTTTTAAAGATATGTTGATTGGGGAAGTTCGTGATGGTTGGGAAATGCAGATGTCGCACCCACTTTTATGCAGGGCAAGCAGGAGGATTGGGGGAACCAGAGGCCGATCAGAATTCCTTGATCCCCAGGAAGATGAATGAGCAAGTCTTTCTTAAAGCCATTTCCAGGCACTTGAAGAACAAAGATGTGACTGGGAACAGACGGTGTGGGTTGGCCAAGGGCAAATTATGCCTGACCAACCTGATAGCCTTCCATGATGAGACAACCAGTTCAATGGATAAGGGGAGAACTTTCTTTATTAAAGACCTGGGTGATAGCATCCAAGCAGGTCTCTGGACATCATCAAATTGAGGCGGAAAGGGCGGTACGCTGCAGGGCAGTGCTGCTATTCATAGAGGCTTCAACATGCTGGAGGACTTCGTGAGGTTCAGCAACATAAATGATTTTCTGGTTTATGGCCAATATGTGTAGGAATACTAGAATTTGCTCCAGAGCATTCACTTTTCTCTTAAGCATAAAACCAAGGCATAGTCTTTTTTAAGACAGACAGTAATAGTATCAGCTGTTGCCACTGTATGGTTTGCTGAAAAACATTTTACACAACATCATCTATCCACAGATCTACCCCACAATGCTGTTATTCTAAGACAACACAGACAGATGATTCACATTTTGGCAATCCTATTTCATGCACTGTCACTCATCTTAGACAACTACTTGAGGTGCAGAAGCTTCAGTATTAATACGTTAAAAATCTTGTATATTCTCCTGTGGCTGGTAGGTGTTACTGGAACATAACTACAATACCAGTTCTAACTGTCCCTGCTAAAACAAACTAAAATCACAAGTATAACTAACAATACTTAAAGATCTTATTTGATCTCCTAAAACCTGTGCTTCCTTTCTCTTGGTAGTTTAGCCTTCTGCCAATATTGTGCTTCAAGTAAGTGAAAGTCTAAGACAGAAATAAACAAATGAAAGAAAAAATGAAACAAACCCCCTCCATTGTAAGTTGTCTGTCCCTGCTCTCTTTTTATGATGGGGTGTAGCACACCCTTTCTAGTGCCTTGGAAAATGTCTTCTGTCATTAATGGATCAGAGAAAATAACATTTCTTGGTTTCTACACTCCTCATATGCAAGGTCAGCATCATAAGCTTCATATATCTTCCCTCCCCTACTGTTCCTTAAGTTTATGTCTTGAAGTAACTCCTACAATCTTATTCACAGTCTCTTGCATTTCCTCCCAGACCACACTTGCATGATTTCTCCTAAAGTTAGTTCTGCAGCTGCTATGTGTCTTGGGAATTAAGTCTTCCAAACAGATTCACGGGATGATTACAGATCAGAAATATAAGGTATAGTATATGAAACAAATGTGATGTATTTGCCAATGTATTTACCATGTAACAGCAGAGCTCATATACAAGCATGCACTCCCTGGTGAGCTTTGGAGATGAACAGAAATAATTATCTATATTTATTACTTCTGTGGCACATTCCTCTGTCCAAATATGCCTGAATAGTCAATTGGTTTAAGATTGTCTGCTTTTAGCAGACAGATGACATGTCAGGACTTGTTTTAGAAAGGCACTTGACTAGATTTAGCATAGGGTTAATAAAAACATATACTTTTAACATATAAATCTATAATAGCTATAATAAATATACAGTTAAAGAACGTGGTTTTCAGAGCTGGACACAAATATATTTCACTTTCTCAGAAGATAATGAAATTAGGCTGATGTCCACTTTTCTGGCAATCACTGGAAGTGAGCTAAAGGCTGTTTCTTTTGATATCCTATTTGGATGACTCAGTGCCCTTCTGAAGTGTCAGCACTGCATTGCAACCTGAGTGCTAATAAGAAGTCTAAAAGTAGGCAATCTGGGATCAGAGGTAAAATTCTACCAGTCTCTTTTTCCTTGTGATAAGGAGATGTACTGACTGTGTATCACTGCAGTTGTAAATGATGTATGAAATTAAAAATCCTCTGCCCAGTGCACAGAGAGAACACAGATAACACTGCAGTTACTGCTGTGTTGTGGCATTTGCAGTGATATTTAACTTAGATATATCTTTTGACAAAAAACAAGGAAACAAACAAACAAAATACCAAGAGCAGAAGTATTAAACAAATTGTAGGTGGGAGGATTTACCATTAAGCTTTATTTCATTTGGTCTTACCTCCCCTTCCCAATTTCCTCCATCCTTCCCCACCAAACTTCATCTGAAGATCATCCTATATGGAGAGCTGGACTCTGGTAAACTATCCTACCAGCAGATAGCTCCTGTACACTTATGCATAACCCCATGGGATATACAGACACACTTGGAAGATCCACAGGTGGGAAGAGAAGAGGAGGGCTGAGAAAATGAACCTTGTCTTGAACAGTCTGAGTTAAAAACAAGTAAGGATATGAGTTCAAAAGCTATACCACAAAGCTGTTTCCATGTTTTACAGCTTCCCAACCATGTTAACAAAAGTAAATAGCTGGTTTTTTAAAGAGTCTGTAAAAGTCCTTTATCTTTGATGAAGTGGGTGAACCACCCATTTTTTCTACTGTCATCCAACACTATATCTTAAATGACTAAGGAAAAAAAGAGGAAACATTTGTGAGGAAATCTCCAAGTGAGTGTTTGACATTTCATTTTGCATTTTTGAAGTCGCTTTATTTTACCAGAAATGACTAGAAAATGCCTAGAAGCCAGCGTGGTTTGATATGAGATACACTGAAATATTGCTAGAAATAGATGGTGAGGAATTTGTTGGTTACTCTATTTTTCTCCATTTAATGACTGACTACACAATTTGTTTCAAAATAAAATTTTCATCTTGCATTTTGAATCTGACATCTTTCTTTTTTTTCTATTTTGCTTTACTAATCTGAACTGACATCAGTGCTAAGACTCCTTGACTTATAAGTAGCTGTTATGCACTTGCCATTTTCTGGGTTATCTAAAAATAATCTGCCTTTAAAATGGTGTCCTTCTATCCCTCATTTTTCCATCCTTATATTTGACAATTGTGATCCTGAGTCAGATTAAAGTGAGTACAGGTGGCATGCAGTCTAATAAAAGGTTCTGTACTAAGTGGTACATGGCAGACTGGTAGTCTAGTATGTCACAAGCCAGCTTGGCTAGGAATACTGGCATTATCCAACTGGAAAACTGGGAAACTCTGATTTTATTTTTCAGGGACAAATATAATAAGGTTCTAAGCCTTGCTATTTAAATATAAAATTTATTTTAGCTCTCTGAGAGGTTTTGAAAACACTATTTTTCCAGCATTCTTCTTAGTTTGTCCTCATAGCTCAAAGACCTCCCTTTACAAATCATCAATAGAATGACTATAACTCTTTTAAAGGTTTCTATAATATAATGTTGATAAAATAAGTAATACTGGTGTGTATATGTTGGGCCTTGATGTTTCATATTATGTTAACTTTGCATGAATAATGAAATTACTCATTACTCAATACCGAAGCTAATGTATTGCTATTCAGAGCACACTGAATCTTTATGTATATTGTCAGAAGTTATGTATAAAATTGAAAGAACTGAAAGAAAGACTGTAATAATGCATTTTAAAAATGATCCAGTTATTTGGCCACTACACTAACTCTGCTACATTACACACATTGATGAGTCCTCTCACATCTGAAAAACTAGCTGCTGAAAGTACCAGTATAAATTACACATATTTATTAAAGTATAAATAAAACAAAATTTGAACTGGATATCTATAAATGATTTTAGTAGTCCTGTACTAATTGCCTGCCCTAAACTATGGTGAATCTCTCCATAGCCATCACAAAAATATATCTTCTATACTTCACTAAGTGAACTAGAATAAATCTAGCTTAACAATGGGAACATTAGCCACACATGCAAAAAAGAATTGTGATGGACTAAATTTAGGTAGTTGTTTCCTTCAATGCTAGTAGAGGCAGAGAGCATCTATAATTACCAGTGAGCCCACACATCTTGTCAGGGATCCAGAGTGAATAAAAATTTAGAGTTGATGAACTTTTCCATCCAACAAAATAACATAAGATGTACTTTGATTTTTTTTTCTTCAGGTTGGTGAAAGCTTTGTCATTCAGGGTTTTACAAGTATTTTCGTTTTTAGAATTAAGCAAAGTCAGCAAGGAGATCTTTGTAGGGTGGAAGACATTTTATGAAAATTATTATATATAGCACAATTATAGACTTGAACAAATAACTGATTTCTTGGTTCATTGCCAATTCAGAAAGGAGGAATTCAGCCAGTGCAAGGTGAATTTTAATTCATCCTCCAGGTTAACCAGCAAATCAAAAAGGAATTATTTGGGATGATATGAAAGATTTGCTACAAAATGAGTACTTCATTTCAAATATGAGCTCTTATAAAGGCTTAAAAAGATAAAGGAAATGTAAAGCCAAAATGTTAATTCAAGTATTTAATTAAAAAAATCCTCAGCTTTTACATTTTTTGTCATGAGCTATTGTCAAACATTCTAATGGACAAAATATTTTGATGTTTGCAAATCTATATTTTTCACCAGAGGAAATACAGTCCTGCTGAAAATCATTATCCATGGCTAATATTCCAGTGGGTGCAAAACTTTATCCTAGAGCTACTGTTACAACAATTTGTGTACCAACTTAAGATTACAAATCTTCAGAAACAGCATAATTTGCATATATTCAGTAAGTGAAGTCATACTGAAAAACAAAATGAGCATGTAACAAGAATCCTAACCTAAATCTTTTCCCTAATGTGGTGGGTTGACCCTGGCTGGATGCCAAGTGCCCACCAATGCCACTCTATCCCTCCCCTTCTCAACTGGACAGGGGAAAGAAACATAATGAAAAGCTTGTGGCTTGAGGTAAGGACAGGGGGATCACTCAGCAATTACCATCATGGGCAACACAGACTTGGCTTAGGGAAAATCAGTTTTATTTATTGCCAATCAAAACAGAATATGGTAATAAGAAATAAAATCAAACCTGAAAACACCTTCCCCTCACGCCTCCCTTCTTCCCAGGCTCAACTTCACTCCCAGTTTTTCTCTACCTCCTCCCCGCAAGTAGCGCAGGGGGACGGGGAATGGGGGTTGTGGTCAGTTCATCACATGTCATCTCTGCCGCTCCTTCCTCCTCAGGGGAGGATTCCTCACACTCTTCCCCTGCTCCAGCGTGGGTTCCCTCCCACAGGACACAGTCCTCCATGAACTTCTCTGACACGGGTCCTTCCCATGGGCTACAGTTCTTCACAAACTGCTCCAGCCTGGGTCCCTTCCATGTGGTGCAGTCCTTCAGGAACAGACTGCTCCAGCGTGGGTCCCCCACAGGGTCACAAGTCCTGCCAGAAAACCTGCTCCAGTTTGGGCTTCCTGCAGGGTCACAGCCTGCTTTGGGCACATCCACCTGCTCCTGTGTAGGGTCCTCCATGGGCTGCAGGTGGATATCTGCTCCATCTTAACCTCCATGGGCTGCAGGGGCACAGCCTGTCTCACTGTGGCTTTTACCATGGGCTGCAGGGGACTCTCTGCTCTGGTGCCTGGAGCACCTCCTCCCCCTCCTGCTTCATTGACCTTGGTGTCTACAGAGTTGTTCCTCTCACATATTCTCCCTCCTCACTGCAGCTGTAGTTTTGTGTTCCTTTGGTTTTTTTCCCCCCTTCTTAAATATGTTATCCCAGAGGCACTACCACTGTTGCTGATCGGCTCATCCTTGGCCAGCAGTGGGTCCATCTTGGAGCTGGCTGGCACTGGCTATATTGGACATAGGGAAAGCTTCTAGCAGCTTCTCACAGAAGCCACTCCTGTAGTGTCCCCCCCCCCCCAAAAAAAAAAAAACCTTGCCAGGCAAACCTAACACACCTAATTCACATCCTTTTATTCTCTAATTACTCAATATCTGCCTGGACTAAATGTTTCTGTGACAGGGCTTTCTTCCCTTGCTCCAAATTGGGATGGACTCTAACGACCCACTCCCATGCCGGAGAGGAAGTATCAATTAAATTGCAGTCTTTTTCAGGATTCTGACATTTGCCAGCAGATTGCAGTACAAGAAACATTCAAAACCTTATCACACTCAGGTTGATTTGAAAGCCATATACTTTTCTTAGCATGCTGCCTACTTGTTCCCAGTGGAGAAGCAACAGGGGTAATTTTCTGCAGCACTACAGGATGTGCAGAATGTTTGAAGAGGAATGTTTAAATCACTAACATCTGGTGGAAGTCAAGTGGATTCTTTATACCATCTTTCAGGAGCTCAGTGGTAGCTGCTGAGAACTACACTGAGTACACACTGAACAGAGATATTCTTGAAAACTCATTTCAGACAAGTCTTCAGTGTTTGCTGTGAACCTATCCTCAATTTTGAGATCCTACAGCTTTTCCACGATTTTGGAAAAAGCACATTAAGATATTTGACAATTCAAAGGGTTTGTCAAAATAAAGATGGACATTACCGTCTAGATACTGCACTATTCAATGTTTTGTTCATTTGTGTATAAAAAGTTAGCCAACTTGCCCCTTCAGTTGTCTGTTATGTATGTGAATGAAGACTTTATTGCAGCACCAATGAATCTCAACATAGTATGTCTTGTGTGTTTGTTTATATTGTATTTGGTTTCACTTTTAACTGCTTCTTCCGTTCTTTAGATTTTGCTGTAAAATACTGATGTAGTACAACAGTTTTTGTAAGACCTATGAGGAATGCAAACTGGGAGTTAAGAAGATTTAAATGACCACAGCAATTCAGAACAATTATGCATGAAGTCCTGTATTTTGGGTCTCATGTACAGTTACTAGAACAACATATTTCAAAAGAGATATATAAAATCTCATGGGTCTAACTGAAAAAAATTATCTTTAAATTAAAATTTTGTTCTAAAACTATGTAGTTAATGGTTGGCTTAAGTCTCTGAGAATAAAGATAAATATTGCATAGGAATCCATGTATGAGCCACTGAATTGAAGAAAACCTTATTCTTCATAAAAAATATTTAGTCTTAAAAAGACATCTAAATAATACTTTGGCCTTATTACAAAAATGTGCATATGGGGTTTAGACTTGCACTGTGCATGATAGATCCATTAGATACTGATATATATCAATCTAGGTAGATGCTGATATATATAGATATGACAGATACAATCGCACAGATATTTCAACAGTTTAAATTATTTTCCTTTTTGATCTCATTGGCTAATCTGTGAATCCTATTTTGTATAAATGAATATAAATGTGTTATCACTGTGAGCAATATATTGAGAAATATGTTGCTCACAATGATATAGTAATTTTTTTCTCTCTTGACCACATAGGTAGGATTTCTAAAAATGGCTAAGCAATTTCTCAGCACAGCTTCCTCTGAAATTCAGTGAGTACTGATAAACTTCTGTGTGCTTTTGGTATAGATATATTTGTATACCTGCTGTTATTTCTGTCTCTTTTCTGGAGTTTTTTATTTCTACATAATTTTTAACCTAGATAGTAAGACTCAAACATATTTTATGTTTGTAAAAGTCAACCTTTTTTTTTTTTTGTTCCTTTATGAATAAAGCTTAGCACATTATTTGTTTTGTATGCCCTTGATGGCAGAAGAGTTTATTCACTTAAAAATATATTACAATAATACTGAGAAAATGCTCAATATTTACAGTGGTTTACATACTTACCATACTATGGTAATTAATAGAGATTTAAATCCAGGCAGTCTGGTTCACTAATTTGCCATGATAGTACAATAATTTATTATTTAATATGCAAAGACAGTATGCTTAATCTTTGTAAGGTGTGTTAAGAAATCCTAAAGAGTTTGTTAAGCCAAATGCATGTGGAAAGAAGGGAATTAAAGGATTTGGATGCCTTTGTGAGAACTTTCAGTAGTTTGCCTACTGTCTAAAAAGCTGCAGAGTATAAATTCAATTTTGAATGTCAAAATGTTTCAACTCTGATGTTGTTAAAAGTTTAACCTCAATAAATACTCTTCTAGGAAATGGTTGAGTGGAAGCTCTGCTCTTGGGAGTAAAGATTTATTCCGTGCATATTCCCAAGATGTACTGAAGATAGTATTTCAGAATTACGTGCTTTTCCCATCAAAGTGGAAAATAATGATCTCCCCTTTTGTTTTCTTTACAGTTTCTTCATGGTTTTGCAATATAATATGTGCATGGTTTTGTATGGAGGAACTGTGATAAGTTACTATGTGGGAGACATTGCTTGTGTGGGATAGATAAGAAATAGGTACACTCATGTAGGAAGGAACAGATAAATTCCCTTTATCTATGTTTATCCTTGACTGTGTTCAAGTTTTCCTGGTCTCTGTAGTGGTCTTGCTGTAGTCAAATTGATCTTTTACATACACCCAGTCTTTTTGTCACTGTGACTTAAATGATGCTAAATCAGAGTCACCCATCTGAACAAATACCCAGACATTCACACAATGATAAATGCTGGTGTCAAGAACAATAACCTCTGAACATTAGAGAAAAAAAAGACTTCTCAGGAGCAATATGTTGATTAGAGATGTTTCATCCTGTAAGATAAAGAGGTATGTGGGCAAACTATTATCAGTAACTGCTGGTGTTCATACACACAGAATAAACCTGGTCTATGCAAATAATTCCAAGCCAAAAAATAAAGAAAATAAAGAAATAAAATATATAACTGAGTGATAGGACTTACAAATATTCAGTATTCATTATAAATGTAATTTTGAACAGTTTGCTCTAAATCAACCAACCAACAAACCAAAAAACATTGTTTAGAGAGAGCAATTATGAAATTTCAAGAGATTTGTAACTTGGGAATTTATAGTGTTCGACAGTGTGTATCTGTAGTATGGCATAATGACAGCTTCAGCTATACTCAGAATTTTGTTGTTTCCAGGAATGACACTGAATGTATTTCTAAACAGCATATTATATTCACTTCATGCGAGTGACTGAAGATGAATGATATGAATAATTTTATATGATGCATATTGAAATAAATATCACTCATGCGGCATAACTGCAAATGTGGAGGTAGAATCATAATATTCTTCACACTATAGACTTCTAAAAAACAATTGTAAAAACTGTAGGCCTCTTGCATTCACACACAAATACATATGTCCTCAGAATATGCATTGACTTCACACAAATAAGTAAATAAAGCAGGAAAATAAACTAATTTGAAAATAATCTGTAGTCTCAGATGATGACTCTCTTTCCAGGACCATTTCTAGAGCTGGTTGAATTGATTTGCCAAGAGTGTAGGCAGAGAAGCAAGGAGAATGTGAAACATAATATTAAAAGTTTAAACTGAAGTTACAGATTATTGTTTGAATTCAAAGGCAAGAAAAAGTAGAGATAGTTTCCCCAAAATATCCCAAGGAACAGTGTGTGTATCAGGAATATCAGTGTGTGTATCAGGAATAGTGTGGCCAGCAGGACTGTGCCCATGTACTTGGTGCTGGTGAGGCTGCACCTGGAATACTGTGTCCAGTTTTGGGCCCCTCAATACAAGAAAGACATTGAGGTGCTGGAGCGTGTTCAGAGAAGGGCAACGAAGCTGGTGAAGGGTCTGGAGCACAGGCCTTATGAGGAGTGGCTGAGGGAACTGGGGTTGTTTAGCCTGGAGAAGAGGAGTCTGAGGGGAGACCTTCTTGCTCTCTACAACTACCTGAAAGGAGGTTGTAGTGAGGTTGGTGTTGCTCTCTTCTCCCAGGTACTTCATGATAGGACAAGAGGAAATGGGCTCAAGCTGTGCCAGGGGAGGTTTAGGTTGGATATTAGGAAAAAATTCTTCATGGAAAGAGTGGTCAAGCATTGGAACAGGCTGCCCAGAGAGGTGGTGGAGTCACCATCCCTGGAAGTTTTCAAAAAACGGGTAGATGTGGCACTTCAGGACAAGGTTTAGTTCAGTCTACCCTTAATTGTTTTAGTGTGTACTTTGTAATGTTAGGTTAATGGTTGGACTGGATGATCTTAAAGGTCTTTTCCAACCTAAACAATTCTAAGATTCTATGAAAGGCTTCGCCTTTGATCATTTTCTCCTTGAAATAAAAGGTGCGTACTTTTTCTCTACAAGCAAGATACGCAGGATAAGCACTAACAGAACATAAAGAAAATATTCCTTATACTCAGGTTACCTGGAAAAACAATTCTCTTCTTTACATGCACATCTTCCCACATCTGTATATCTCATGGAAGACTTTAATGCAAAGCTGATAACCACAAATTTCCTCATTTATTGAAGGAATGGAAAGAGATGAAATATTCTATAAGCAATAATGGACAACATTCAAATATTGTGCATGACTGTTAGAGTAGAATAGAATAGAATAGAATAGAATAGAATAGAATAGAATAGAATAGAACAGAACAGAACAGAATAGAATATTTCAGTTGGAATGGACCAACAATAATCATCTGGTCCAACTGCCTGACCACTTCAGGGCTGACTAAAAGTTAAAGCATATTAAGGGCATTGTCCAAATGCCTCCTAAACACTGACAGTCATGGGGCATTGATCACCTCTCTAGGAACCCTGTTGCAGTGCTTGAACACCCTCTCTGTAAAGAAATACTTCCTAATGTCCACTCTGAACCTACCCCGACACAGCATTGAACCATTCCCACACATCATATCACTGGATACCAAGGAGAAGAGATCAGCACCTCTGTCTCCACTTCCCCTCCTCAGGAAGCTGTAGATATCAATGAGGTCACCCCTCAGCCTCCTTTTCTCCAAACTAGACAAGCCCAAAGTCCTTAGCTGCTCCTTATAGGACATGCCTTCCAGCCCTTTTACCAGCTTTGTTGACCTTCTCTGGACATATTTCAAGACCTTAGCATCCTCCTTAAATTGTGGGGCTGAGAACTGCACACAGTACTCAAGGTGAGGCGACACCAATGCTGAATATGGTGGGGTAATCACCTCTCTTGACCAGCTCGTTATACTGTATTTGATGCACCCTAGGATGCTGTTTGCCCTCTTGGCTGCCAGGGCACACTGCTGACTCATATTGAGCCTGCTGTCAACCAGCAGCCCCACATCCCTTTCTGCAGCGCGGCTCTCCAGCCACTCCTCTTCCAGTTTAGACTTGTGCCCAGGTTACTCTGTCCCAGGTGCAGAAGCCAGCATTTGGACTTGTCAGATTTCATCCCATTAGTCATTGCTCAATGCTCCAATCTTTCTAGATCCCTCTGCAAGGCCTGTTGTCCCTCAAGAGAGTCAACAACATGTCCCAGTTTGGTATCATCAGCAAACTTGCTAGTGGTACATTCGACTCCTGCATCCAAATAATTGATAAATGTTAACAAACCAATTGAATAGCTGTTGGAAAATGAACAATCACCTACACCATTGAAATCAGAGCTTCTCCAAGCTCAGAACTTCTGAAAACAAACTACATGTTTAGATGCTTGAATATGAATTTATGGGCTTGATTTTACCCTTTCATCTGCACATATAAATACAAAGAAAAATAGAGCACCATTCTGTTCATTAAAGCATGCAGGGTAGACTCTGGAAGTAGATAAAAAAATTTCAATGTGTCTTTTTGGCTACATATCACAGACGAAGTGGGGGTCTCTCAAGGTCAAATCTGAGCTGGATCTGCAGTGGTGGGCACTTGGTAGCTTGCACAGGCTGTGTATCAGCCCTGAGAGTTACTCAGGCTCACACCAACACTCACACAACACTACACACTCATGACTTTTGGTAAAACACACCTTCAGATTTGTAAAGGCATTCTTTAGTTAGTAAGATATTTTGAAAAGGTTTCTTTGATGGTGTTTGTCCCTTCCTGTCTAGACAGCCTAATGAAAGTAAACATGAAATGCTGTAAGTCTTGTGTGGCAAAGTTCACTGTTCTAGGAATTTTTTCTCCTCCATTCCACAATTTTCAGTCCATAACAGAGTGCAATTTCCCTTTGAACAAATGTTCTTTTATCATGCTATTGCAACATAAAGATTTCCCTGGGGTATGTGGGAGATGGCTTTAAGTGGCTTATATTCTAACTTGTCAAGATGGAGCATGTGGGGAGGAAAAAAGAAAGGAAAATGACAAAAGTGTGTTTTCACAGGCCCTGGAAAGAGAACCTGGATTCCCTGAATGCCTTATCTGTGCTCCCTCTTAAATCTAGATAATCCTTTCCAGAAACAGGAATTCATAGAGTTTTACCTGTGGAAACTCCATCCTGAGCTGCCCTGGAGGACACTGGGAGGATACATCACTTTTTCTCTACCTGGTCCATTTTTTAGAGTATTAGAAATCTTAATGAAATGTTAATGCTTAAATATGGACCTTGATTTTGCAAAGACTCCTTGCAAATGCAAAGCCTTGACACCAGTGTATGTGAGTAACGACAAATATGTGTCTAGGCACTAGCAGAATCAAAACTTTTTTTTCACTTACTGTGCTGGTTTTGGCTGGGATAGAGTTAATTTTCTTCATAGTAGCTAGTATGGGGCTATATTTCGGATTTGTGCTGAAAACAGTGTTGATAATACGGGGATGTTTTCGTTATTGCTGAGCAATGCTTACACAGACTTGAGCCTTTTTCTACTTCTCACACCATCCCACCAGCAAGGAGGCTGGGGGTGCACAACAAGTTGGGATGGGACACAGCTGACACAGCTGTCCACTGGCTGACCAAAGGGATATTCCATACCATATGACATCATGCTCAGCATATAAAGCTGGGGGAAGAATAAGGAAGGGGGGACGTTCAGAGTGATGGTGTCAGTCTTCCCAAGTAACTGTTACATGTGATGGAGCCCTGCTTTCCTGGAAATGGCTGACCATCTGACTGCTGATGGGAAGGAGTGAATGAATTCCTTGTTTTGTTTCGCTTGCATGCGCAGCTTTTGTTTTATTTAGCAAACTGTCTTTATCTCAACCCACGAGTTTTCTCACTTTCACTCTACTGATTCTCTCCCCCATTGCACCAGGGGTGAGTGAGCGAGCAGCTGTGTGGTGCTTAGTTGGTGGCTGGGGTTAAACGACAACACTTATCAATCCACCTGTAGGTAAAAAGACTAGATTACTCAGTGGTGGTTTTTTGGTTTCTTTGTCAAATCTATTCCTATTAAACTTTGAAATTGTCCTGGTGACAGAAAAAAAAAATCTCAATTTTTTTTAATTACTGCTTATTCTAAAATATGCCAATTCTCTTTTCAGCTGCAAGATTTTTTTACTTTTGGTGATGGCTTGAAGAGTCAGAAATCCATTTTTGTGCCCCTCCAGAGATTTGGTCAACTCAGAGTTGAGGATATTTGCTATAGCAGTGGGAGAGAAAGGCTACATTTAAGTCATTTGTATCATTTCCCCCCTCTGGATGAACAGAACACCACAATTTCCAGCATGTTGTGAAGATAACCTTTCCAAGTAAAGACAGTCACAAAACCAGAACCCCAAATGCTGGTATAATTTAGATGATGCATGACATCTGTACATAACTAGCTGGCCTCTGGAAACATTTGAAATGTAGAAAATAGATTTACAATTGTAGTTTCCTTATTTGTAGTGTCAAGTATACAGCAATATAAAAAAAATGTTCATTGAGACAAACAGTGAAAAGAAAAGGAAGAAGAGCATAGAGAGCTGACTGGACATACACTGCACAAGAAATGTGTCAAAATTATGTTCTGAAAGACTGTTTACTAGTACTGTCTGAGTTACGTATATGCGCATAGGTATGCTTTTCTTGCCAGAGTAGGACATTTTTTTGTTATAGAGAATTTTCTTGTCCTGTGGATGACACAAACATGGTTAAGGGAGTAAAAACCTGATATGGGATCTCAGTTCTCCAAGACAGCTTGCATAAGTTTCTCAAACAGGAATATAGTAACACAGGAGTAACTACAGAACATGTTTTATTCATATACATCAAATCTGATTTGAAAAAGAAAATAAATTTCACTGATTGCATATTAAGTTTTAAAATCTGCAAGAATTCTGTCTAATTAATACTGCTCATGGGCTTAGAAGAAAACATATAAAACTTAGAAGAGGGTGAAAAAACACCTGAGTGCAAAAACCAAATCTTGTAGCAGCAGAACAGAAAATATAGTGACCTTGTCATAATAAACTTTTAGTAAAATGTTAAAATCAGCTTAAAAGCTTGTCTACCAAACACTCCAGACAATCTTAAAAACCTTTAAAATTCCTAGCAATATTCCCTAGAATTCATCTGGTTTGGATTACTATTGAAATCTTCCCAGGCAAATGAAGTTTTTTGCAATACTTCAGGGTTGGGGCTTTGATTTTTTTTGTTGGTATTCTTGAAGGATTTTTAAAGTAATGTAATGTAAAGGATAATAATATAATATTTCTGAAGTATATCTGAAGGTAATATGAGTATGCTAGAATTTTCAGTGTTACACTGGAAAATACTAAAACTCATGGTGAACAATACCCTGAGGATAACTTTGAAATTATATTTTACTAACTAAAAAAATAATTTTTCATTACAGAAATACAAAGCTCAGCTATTGAATTAAGCGGAGCCAGCTACAATGACATTTTAAACAGCTAAATTCCCCCTATCTGGCATAAAAAATTAGTGTCTGCACTTATGCAGGAGACACATGAAGATAAACAGTATGCACACAGCTGTTTTTGATGGAAGAAGCCATAGGAGATAGATATGAATTGCCACTTGGGTTAGGCAGAATGAAGATCCTCACAGGAAATTAAACAGGCTACAGATTATATAAAAAATACTGCCAGTGACAAGGTAACAGGGATGAAGAAAAGAGGCAATTGTAGAAAATTCCCATTTTGCTTCTGAATGAAGACTCGTACTCATTTCAAAGTACTAGGAACTTTACTGAGGTATGGAAGACATAAAAGTAGCTTTGAAGTTCTTTTATGAAGAATACAGAGACAATGGTATGAGTTAACAGCAAGCGTCTCCAAAAGTTAGCTGAGAAAGGTGGTAGCCCAAATTGCCATCTGGAGGTGCATTTTATTAAGATGGGTATCAGCTCATATGCACCACCCCCTTCACTCTATGGCTGGATCACCTATGCACATATCAAACCTGACAGGTTTCTTTGTGGACATGATCTTAACCACCTCTACTATGACTGATTCCTTGAATGATTTTTATTAACTTTCAAAATAATAACTCTCCTGGACTACTTGTATGGTTTCCCAAATGTCTGAAAATATTCTAGCTTTTTAGTTCCAGTTTACTTTGAATTGTTAGATGATACTATTGTGCATTTATATAAGTGTATGTTTACATGCAAATACCGTTTGGTGTATTTAATTGCATTGACACAGGAATTTCTTCTAACTGGGACAAGAGTTGAATTTCAACAACTCTGAGAATTGTTGGCATTTCCATGGAAAATAAATTGGATTTTTAACAATACTTACTGTCTGATTGTTTTCTTGTATCTTTAACTTTTATACTGTGTTCACAGAGTGAGGAGAAAATTGAATAGACTACAAAGATATAAAAAAGAAATAAGATAATGATACAAAGATTGTAGTACTGATTCTTCCACCCATGTTTTCATATGGTAAAATATCATGGCATTCTGTGCTTTGATTTCAGTAGTACCTGCAAGTACGTTGCTGAAAATATCTTCATTTTTTTTGTTAAAAAGAGTTTAGTTAGGGTGGAAGGTTCATTTCTAGGAACCCAAGATTTCACATTTGACTAGAAATCTGTGTCTTGTAAACACACACACACACAAATACATACTTATTTGTTACTTATAACAAGCCTCCTCTTTTGCAACTGAAGCAGCATGTGGAAAGTCAGCAAGCCCTGACAAATGAACAAAACTCAACTTAGCTGAAAACTGACATCGGGTGAATGGCTTCTTTATTATGAAAAAAGGAGCATTGTAAAATATCAATAGTGAATTTTTGTGAATATGTGTCGTGGTTTAGCCCCAGCCAGCAACTAAGCACCACGCAGCCGCTCGCTCACTCCCCCTACCCCGATGGGATGGGGGAGAGAATTGGAGGAGTAAGAGTGAGAAACACTCCTGGGTTGAGATAAGAACAGTTTAATAATTGAAATAAAGTAAAATAGTAATGCTAATAGTAACAGTATAATAATGATAATAATAATAATGATACACGAAGCAAGTGATGCACAATGCAATTGCTCACCACCTGCCGACCGATACCCAGACAGTTCCCGAGCAGCGATCGCTGCTCCCCGGCCACCCCCCCCCAGTTTATATACTGAGCATGACGTCATATGGTATGGAATAGCCCTTTGGTCAGTTTGGATCAACTATTCTGGCTGTGCCCCCTCCCAGTTTCTTGTGCGCCTGGCAGAGCATGGGAAGCTGAAAAAGTCCTTGACTAGCATAAGCAGTACTCAGCAACAACTAAAAACATTAGCGTGTTATCAACATTCTTCTCCTACTAAATCCAAAACACAGCACTATGCCTGCTGCTAGGAAGAAAATTAACTCTATCCCAGCCGAAACCAGGACAATATGTTAGACAAATCTCATTGGGCTTCACAAAAATTCAGTTCAAATGATGAATTTTCGCCAAGTAAAATTTCACAAGGTTCCTACCGTATAAGACAGGATATTGAAGCTTTATTTGGAAAATTACCATCTCACAAGAACTAACAGTATGACTTGCTACATGGAACAGCAACAACTAACTCAGTATAGGGTGTAGCCAACACTAGATCAGAACACTGGCTGGTAAAATAGCCAGCAAATAAAAAATAGTTCAGATTTTTAAAAATATTTTTTTTTTTTAAACATAGTCATTTCAATGTTCTTCTGTGAAAATACCTATCCGAGGCTTAGCACAATATCATTCAACTCTATAACAAAGATAAATGCAATTTAATTAATTAAAAGCTGCCTGTGTTTG